>NC_059209.1:31191118-31356118 GCF_020615455.1 Coregonus clupeaformis | reverse complement strand
ATCATCACAAAGAACACCACATCTCATCATAACACATCATTCATCAACACTATCCCAACAGAGCAAACCTAGAATTGAACATATCTAACGTATTCTTCCTTTAATCTTCTCTTTCCTGTCTTCCCCTATTCTAGAACCTATTTAGTCATATATGGAAAACCTGCTTTCTTTTTCTATTGAATAATATGTAATAGTCATAAGGCTTTGGGCATAGCAGAGAATAACTTTAGTCAAAGATGTTCCTTCTTTCATTTCTGACTGTGTGTTGTTGACACCTTTAGAAGACTCATCATCTCCCCAAGGTGGTGCGTTTTAATAAGAGCTGTTTTCACTCTCTCGTTATTTATTTTCCTCTCAGTTTCTACGGAATAACTCCTCCGCCTTCCTCCATCACCGCTCGGCTTGAATAGCTAATATTCCCCCAATGTTTCCATAACGTTCCCCAACGTTTCCCTTACGTTCCCCCAACGTTTTCCTAACATTCCCCCAATGTTTGCCTCTGCAGTATTTTAATAGCGTTCAAGCTAGTTAGCATTGGCTCGTGAAACTACATCTAACTTCCTTTATACTGAACACAGATAAATACAAATGGTATCCACGAGTTCATCTGACTCTGGGGAAGTAGATAAAGGGCATTGCCAAAATCCATAATCAATGTTTTTCATAAAATACCCCTCAAACAAAATTAAATGTTTCCCCATATGGGTATGGTACTGGAATTGTAATACTGTATGTTGTGGAGGTTGACTTGATGTGTATGGCACATATTCACTTGAATACTATAGTCGGGATGATGATTATTACAGGTGTTTGTTGGCTATACGCTTAATGCTTCCTTGTTTGTGTGTGTGTGTGTGTGTGTGTGTGTGTGTGTGTGTGTGTGTGTGCAAGTGCATATGGTCAAGTAAATCATACTGATGTTGTCGATCACGTTGAGACCCACAAATAACTCCTCCCTTCTATTTACATTGCCTAGGTGATGCCGGAGCAGCTGGTGTTACAATTGGAGCTTCTGCTGATGGAGGCGGAGCTAAGTGTGACGTCATTGCGTACGATCCAAAGAACCTATGATGTACAGAACAAGGACACTGAGGTAAGACACACACACACACCCCTTCGTTTTCATTAGTTCTCACCTCCCTTTGCAGTGTTTGGTGCTGTGTTATGTTACGTGCAGTATACTGTACTGTGTATATATTATCAACAACATTACATTGTAGTTGAACTGAACTAAGCATCTTTTGTGATAAAATTAAAAAGACAAAAAAATATGAAGGCAGGAATGAAAGACATTTGTATCATAGGATATATAATGAAAATGTACTTCACTTCTAAGAATAAAAGACTGTAAAGGATGTGGTTGTATTGACCCAGTCTGGCCTTCAGTGGTTCAGCATGAAAATGTCTTGCGAAGGCCTGTATAGCCTGTCTAGAGGTAGCAGACCAACAGAGAAACTGCAAAACGACAGTACAAGGACAAATTGGAGTCGTAATTCAACGGCTCAGTCACGAGACACATGTGGCAGGGACTCCAGACAATCACAGATTATAAAGGGAAAGCCAGCCACATCGAGGACACCGATGCCTCACTTCCGGACAAGCTAAACACCTTTTCCTGCTTTGAGGAAACAACACCTAGCTGCTGACGTGTGCCCCCGTTCACGAGGACTGGGTGCTCCCGAGCTCTGTGGCCGACGTGTGTAAGACATTCAAGTATGTTAACCCTCGCAAGGCTGCCGGCCCAGACTGCATCCCAAGCCGAGTCCTCAAAGCATGTGCAGACCAGCTGGCTGGAGTGTTTACAGACATTTTCAATCTCTCCCTATCCCAGTCTGTTGTCCCCACTTGCTTCAAGATGTCCACCATTGTTCCTGTACCCAAGAAAGCAAAGGTAACTGAACTAAATTACTATCGCCCCGTAGCACTCACTTCTGTCATCATGAAGCGCTTTGAGAGGCTAGTTAAGGATCATATCACCTCCACCTTAGCCAACACCCTAGACCCACTACAATTTGCATACCGCCCCAACAGATCCACTGATGACGCAATCGCCATTACACTGCCCTATCCCACCTGGACAAGAGGAATACCTATGTAAGAATGCTGTTCATTGACTACAGCTCAGCCTTCAACACCATAGTGCCCTACAAGCGCATCACTAAGCTCAGGGAACTGGGTCCCATCCCTGTGCAACTGTGTCATAGACTTCCAGATGGGCTGCCCCCAGGTGGTGACGGTGGGCAAAACACCTCTGATCGTCAACACGGGGGCCCCACAGGGCTAAGACCCTCACAAACTGTAGATTCACCATTGAGAGCATTCTGTCGGGCTATATCCCCGCCTGGTACGGCAACTGCACTGCCCACCCTCCAGTACATCTGCCTGCTCTCCAGGACATCTACAGTAGTCGGTGTCTCAGGAAGGCCAAGAAGATCATCAAGAACCTCAGCCATCCGAGCCACGACCTGTTCACCTGCTACCATCTAGAAGGCGGAGACAGTACAGGTGCATCAAAACTGGGACCGAGAGACTGATAAACAGCTTCTATTTCCAGGCCACCAGACTGTTAAACAGTCATCACTAGCCAGCCTCTGCCCAGTACCCTGCCCTGAACCTTAGACACTGTCACTAGCCGGCTACTACCCGGTACTCTACACTGCAGAGACTGCTGCCCTATCATTTACATTTACGTCATTTAGCAGACGCTCTTATCCAGAGCTACTTACAAATTGGTGCATTCACCCTATAGCCAGTGGATAACCACTTTACAAATTTTGTTTTTGTTTTTTTAAATTAAATTTGTGTATTTTTTTTAATTTTTTTCTTATTTAATTTTCTTAATTTTTTTAAATAAAAATTATTTTTTTATTTTTTTATTTTTTTTGTACATAGTCATTGAACACTGGTCACTTTAATACAGTTTTACCCACTTTAAATGTATACTGTATCCTAGTCATGAATCATCCTATATAACTACTGCTGTACACACTACACTTGAGGTTCTGTATGTCAAATCAAATTCTATTTGTCACATGCTTCGTAGGCAACAGGTGTAGACTAACAGTGAAATGCTTACTTACGGGCCCTTCCCAACCAACCAGTGTTATGGTTACTGCTCTGTCCTTCCATGTGAGTATTGTAGAATGTGTGTGAGCTGTGTGTGAGTATTTAATGTGGTGTGAAGGATAGTGTGTGAGCACTGGTTTAAACGCATGCATGTGTGATTGTGTTTGGAAGTGTGTGAGTGACCATGATTATGTGTGTGTGAATGCATGTGGAAGTGTATGTGTGTGCCTACGAATGAGTGTGTGTTTGCATGTAATGAGAGTGAAGGCGTGACTGTGGCTAGCTTCCTTTCATGTGGGTCTCATGTGATGTGTGTGTGTTCGTGCGTGCGTGTGTGTGTGTGTAACGGCCTCTGTAGGTCAAGCACACAGGGGACATTGTACCACAGAAGGCCTTAAAGCCCACGCTAGGTTGAAGGGTCAGAGAGGAAAGGAGTCTGTAACACCAAACCACACCAAGGACGCTCTTCATGTGTAGGAGAAGAGGAGAAAAGAGAGAGAGAGACCTGCAGGGTTGTTTTAGAAGGATGTAGAGTACAGTGCAGCCAGGTCATCCGTGATTCAAGTCAGTATTCGACGTCCATCCATGTCTGAGGACGTCGGGAGATGACATGGAAACCAGCCACCAGGGGCAATAGTGAGCACTGTTGCCTTCAAGTAAATCTTAAGGCCTCTGGTGCCAAAGGTTGCATGTTCGAATCCAGCGATAGAAAGTTGTTTTTATATTTTTGTTTTAAGCCTATCACAAACCTTAACCTTTACCGTAACCATTCAGAGTTAATGCCTAACCTCAAGATTTTGGAGTTAATGCCTAAACTTAACCCTAAACTTAAAAATGTTGAGTTAATGCCTAAACCTAACCTTAAATTTGATGTTTGAAACATGGATGAACGTCTAATTCTGCACAGTGACCTTTACCAGTTTCTGCTAGGGAAAGAACATGTTCAGCATTTTTAGTCAAGTTTAAACCAACATTTATTGTATTTAGTGGTACTTGTCTGTGTGTATCTGTTTGAATGCCTTCTAGGCCACCCTGCTCTGCTGCCCTGTGTAGCCCCGGCAGCTGCTCTCTGTGCTGGGTTGCATTCCTGGGGAGAGCCCTGGGGGCAGCCAGCTGCCTGGTGCCCCCTCTTACCCCCCTTCTTACCCCCCCACACACACACTCACTCACACACACAGACACACCTTTTCACTGGGCCCCTCTCTCTCTGAGGGGAGAAAAAATGCAACCTCTGTTCTCCTTTAGGAACAATCAGGCCTACGTGTGTGCTCGTGAGTGTGTTTTTGTTTGTGTTTGTGTGTTTGTGTGTGTGTGTGTGTTTGCGTGTGTGTGTGTTTTTGGGTGTGTTTGTGTGAGTGTGTGTGTGCGTGTTAGTGTGTGTGTGTTTGTGTGTGTGTGTGTGCGTGTGTTTGTGTGTGTGTGTGTGTGCGTGCGTGTGTTTGTGTGTGTGTGTGTGTGTGTGTAGGTATTTTTTTATCTGGCCTCATCAGTGACATACTGCATGACTGACAGTCATATTGATGAGGTCTTTAGAGGGGAATTAATAAGGAGAGAGACAGAGCGCGCGAGAGAGAGAGAGAGAGAGAGAGAGAGACAGTAGGTACAGCAAGACAGGAGAGATGTTGGGATGTGAAAAAGAGAATGCTGGCAGATGTATTGAAAGCAAGGTAAAAAAAATATAAAAGAGAAAGAGAGAAATATAGAACTGAAATGGCATGTTAGTAAGTGATGTGGTATTAATCAAATCAAATCAAATTGTATTTGCCACATGCGCCGAATACAACAGGTGTAGACATTACAGTGAAATGCTTACTTACAAGCCCTTAACCCTTTTTTAAAAAGTGTTAAGTAAAAACAATAAAAGCAAATAACTAAATAGCCGCAGTAAAATAAAACAACAGTAGGGAGGCTATATACAGGGGGGTACCGGTGCAGAGTCAATGTGCGGGGGCACCGGCTAGTCGAGGTAATTGAGGTAATATGTACATGTGGGTAGGGTTAAAGTGACTATGCATAAATAATAGACAGAGTAGCAGCAGCGTAAAAGAGGGGGGTGGGGGTGGGGGGGGCAGTGCAAATAGTCCGGGTAGCAATGATTAGCTGTTCAGGAGTCTTATGGCTTAGGGGTAGAAGCTGTTGAGAAGCCTTTTGGACCTAGACTTGGCGCTCCGGTACCGCTTGCCGTGCGGTAGCAGAGAGAACAGTCTATGACTAGGGTGGCTGGAGTCTTTGAGAATTTTGAGGGCCTTCCTCTGACACCGCCTGGTATAGAGGTCCTGGATGGAAGGAAGCTTGGCCCCAGTGATGTACTGGGCCGTATGCACTAACCTCTGTAGTGCCTTGCGGTCGGAGGCTGAGCAGTTGCCATACCAGGCAGTGATGCCACCAGTCAGGATGCTCTCGATGGTGCAGCTGTAGAACTTTTTCAGGATCTGAGGACCCATGCCAAATCTTTTCAGTCTCCTGAGGGGGAATAGGCTTTGTCGTGCCCTCTTCACGACTGTTTTGGTGTGTTTGGACCATGATAGTTCAACCTGTTCCACTACAGTCCCGTCGATGAGAATGAGAATGGACACCGACTCAATTGGTGCCTCCAGTGATGCTATCTCTTTCATTGTTACCCAACACTTAGGTTTACCTCCACTTTACTCATATCCTTCCATATCCTTGTCTGTACATAATGCCCTGAATCTTTTATACAACGCCCGGAAATCTGCCCCCTTTATTCTATGTACCCAACGCACTAGAAGACCAGTTCTTAAAGCCTTTAGCCGTATCCTTATTCTAGTCCTCCTCTGTTCCTCTGGTGATGTAGAGGCTAACCCAGGCCCTGCAGCCCTCAGTATCACTCCTACTCCCCAGGCGCTATCATTTGCTGACTTCTGTAATCGCAAAAGTCTTGGTTTCTTGCACGTAAATATCAGAAGTCTACTTCCTAAGTTTGAGTTATTCACTGCGTTAGCACACTCCGCCAACCCTGATGTTCTAGCAGTGTCTGAATCCTGGCTTAGGAAGGCCACCAAAAATTCTGAAATTTCCATCCCCAACTATAACATTTTCCGTCTAGATAGAACTGCCAAAGGGGGTGGAGTTGCAATCTACTGCAGAGCTCTATCATACTATCCAGGTCTGTGCCCAAACAGTTTGAGCTTCTACTTCTAAAGATCCACCTTTCCAGAAATAAGTCTCTCACTGTTGCCGCTTGCTACAGACCCCCCTCAGCCCCCAGCTGTGCCCTGGATACCATATGTGAATTGATTGCCCCCCATTTATCCTCAGAGTTCGTACTGCTTGGTGACCTAAATTGGGATATGCTTAACACCCTGGCCATCCTACAATCCAAACTAGATGCCCTCAATCTCACACAAATTATCAACGAACCTACCAGGTACAACCCTAAATCCATAAACATGGGTACCCTCATAGATATCATCCTGACTAACTTACCCTCTAAATACACCTCCGCTGTCTTCAACCAGGATCTCAGCGATCACTGCCTTATTGCCTGCATCCGTAACGGGTCCGCGGTCAAATGACCACCCCTCATCACTGTCAAACGCTCCCTAAAACACTTTAGCGAGCAGGCCTTCCTAATTGACCTGGCCCAGGTATCCTGGATGGATATAGATCTCATTCCGTCAGTAGAGGATGCCTGGTTGTTCTTTAAAAGTAATTTCCTCTCAATCTTAAATAAACATGCCCCATTCAAAAAATTCAGAACTAAGAACAGATATAGCCCCTGGTTCTCCTCAGACTTGACTGCCCTTGACCAGCACAAAAACATCCTGTGGCGTACTGCATTAGCATCAAATAGCCCCCGCGATATGCAACTTTTCAGGGAAGTTAGGAACCAATATACACAAGCAGTCAGGAAAGCAAAGGCTAACTTTTTCAAACAGAAATTTGCATCCTGTAGCACTAACTCCAAAAAGTTTTGGGACACTGTAAAGTCCATGGAGAATAAGAGCACTTCCTCCCAGCTGCCCACTGCACTGAGGCTAGGAAACACTATCACCACCGATAAATCTACAATAATCGAGAATTTCAACAAGCATTTTGCTACGGCTGGCCATGCTTTCCACCTGGCTACCACTACCCCGGCCACCAACTCTGCACCCTCCGCTGCAACTTGCCCATGCCCCCCCCCACAACTCCTTCACACAAATTCAGACAGCTGATGTTCTGAAAGAGCTGCAAAATCTGGACCCCTACAAATCAGCTGGGCTAGACAATCTGGACCCTTTCTTTCTAAAACTAGCTGCCGAAATTGTCGCAACCCCTATTACTAGCCTGTTCAACCTCTCTTTCGTAACGTCTGAGTTCCCCAGAGATTGGAAAGCTGCCGCGGTCATCCCCCTCTTCAAAGGGGGTGACACTCTAGATCCAAACTGTTACAGACCTATATACATCTTGCCCTGCATTTCGAAAGTTTTTGAAAGCCAAGTTAACAAACAGATTACCAACCATTTCGAATCGCACCGTACCTTCTCCGCTATGCAATCCGGTTTCCGAGCTGGTCATGGGTGCACTTCAGCCACGCTCAAGGTCCTAAACGATATTATAACCGCGATCGATAATAGACAGTACTGTGCAGCCGTCTTCATCGACCTGGCCAAGGCTTTCGACTCTGTCAACCACCGCATTCTTATTGGCAGACTAAACAGCCTTGGTTTCTCAAATGACTGCCTCGCCTGGTTCACCAACTACTTCTCAGATAGAGTTCAATGTGTCAAATCGGAGGGCCTGTTGTCTGGACCTATGGCAGTCTCTATGGGGGTGCCACAGGGTTAAATTCTTGGGCCGACTCTTTTCTCCGTGTATATCAATGATGTCGCTCTTGCTGCTGGTGACTCTCAGATCCACCTCTACGCAGACGACACCTTTTTGTATACATCTGGCCCTTCATTGGACACTGTGTTAACAAACCTCCAAACGAGCTTCAATGCCATACAACACTCCTTCAGTAGCCTCCAACTGCTCTTAAACACTAGTAAAACTAAATGCATGCTCTTCAATCGAACGCTGCTGGCACCCGCCCACCCGACTAGAATCACCACTCTCGACGGGTCTGACCTAGAGTATGTGGACAACTACAAATACCTAGGTGTCTGGTTAGACTGTAAACTCTCCTTCCAGACTCACATTAAGAATCTCCAATCCAAAGTTAAATCTAGAATCGGCTTCCTATTTCGCAACAAAGCCTCCTTCACTCATGCTGCCAAACATGCCCTCGTAAAACTGACTATCCTACCGATCCTTGACTTCGGCGATGTCATTTACAAAATAGCCTCCAACACTCTACTCAGCAAATTGGATGTAGTCTATCACAGTGCCATCCGTTTTGTCTCCAAAGCCCCATACACTACCCACCACTGTGACCACTACCCCATGGCTACAGACGTGAGTGCTACGGGTTCAGTAGTCATTTAGGCAGGTTATCTTAGTGTCCTTGGGCACAGGGACTATGGTGGTCTGCTTGAAACATGTTGGTATTACAGACTCAGTCAGGGACATGTTGAAAATGTCAGTGAAGACACTTGCGAGTTGGTCAGCACATGCTCGGAGTACACGTCCTGGGACTCCGTCTGGCCCTGCGGCCTTGTGAATGTTGACCTGCTTAAAAGTCTTCCTCACATCGGCTACGGAGAGCGTGATCACATAGTCATCCGGAACAGCTGGTGCTCTCATGCGTGCTTCAGTGTTGCTTGCCTCGAAGCGAGCATAGAAGTGATTTAGCTCGTCTGGTAGGCTTGTGTCACTGGGTAGCTCGCGGCTGTGCTTCCTTTTGTAGTCTGTAATAGTTTTCAAGCCCTGCCACTGCCCTGGTTGCTAAGATAGCCTCCTGTTATAAGTGATATGGTATTACACCTGGTTGCTAAGATAGCCTCCTGTTATAAGTGATATGGTATTACACCTGGTTGCTAAGATAGCCTCCTGTTATAAAAATGTGGTATTACACCTGGTTGCTAAGATAGCCTCTTGTTATAAGTGATGTGGTATTACACCTGGTTACTAAGATATCCTCTTGTTATATGTGATGTGGTATTACACCTGGTTACTAAGATAGCCTCTTGTTATAAGTGATGTGGTATTACACCTGGTTACTAAGATAGCCTCTTGTTATAAGTGATGTGGTATTACACCTGGTTACTAAGATAGCCTCTTGTTATAAGTGATGTGGTATTACACATGGTTACTAAGATAGCCTCTTGTTATAAGTGTGCTAGTAAGATTTGTGAGGTGTAGAACTAATGATAGATAGAAATGGAAAGAGAACATAGAGAAACAGATTGTGAAATAAAGAAGAAGGGAAAGATAGTGGATGACATGTCAGATGGAGGGATGTGGACAGACGGAGAAGAGGGAAAAGAGTAAAGCGATAGAGAAGAAAGAGAAGGAAGAGAGAGAGAGAGAGAGAGGGAGAGAGAGAGTCAGAGCGAGAGAGAGAAAGAGAGGCCATCTGAGGCCTATAAAGCATGTTTATTTACAAGGCTGCAGAGGTAAAGCGTGCTTTCAGAGACACTGCTATCAATGGAGCGTTACCCAGCTCTGTTTCTCACTGATTCTCACGCCCCCACACACAGGTGGAAGTGAAAACAGAGTGTATATGAGCGTGTGTGTGTGTGTGTTTGCACTCATGTGTCTGTGCATACATCTGTGTGGGCGTCTGTGGATCATCAATCAAGACACAAGAAGAAAAAGAATCCTCCGCAGTATTGCTGATTCCATCTAGGTGAATTTATCATCTAGGAGAGAAAAAAACACCTTCTCATCACGTTAACTCACAAATCACTCCCATCACAGTGGCTAGTAGGTTGACAGCATATGGCTAGAACACACACACACACACACACACTAACAAGATCTTACAGTTTGACAATATTCAACGTTTGTCCAGGGGGGGCTAAACACTGGGATTGAACACACAACCCTCGGAACCGGAGCTCGCGGCTCACGCCCCTCCGACATCTCCGTCCACAACATCCTAGCAAGCCGCAAGCCTACTTCATGATAATAGCGCTCACTATTGCTCCTAGTTGCCGACGTCTTGGGGACCTGGATGAACATTGAACATCACCTTGGATGCGGAGTGACCTGGCGCACACACACACACACACACACACACACACACACACACACACACACAGGGACACACATAAATAGGATGAGGAGGGATGATGAGGGAGGCAGGGACAGGGCCAGTCTCTGATCTCTCTGGTGACCGCGGTAACAGAGCTCCCATTGATCCTCTGGGGGAAAGGCCTCTTCTTACACACACACACACACACACACACAAACACACACACGGATGGACGGACGACGCACAGAGAGAGAGAAAGATTGCTGGTCTAAATTGTTATGTATGGTATTGTTCTTAGTAAACTATTCTCCATGTCATACTATGATCCACATGAGCTCTTCTTCCATGTATCTGTGTTGTTTTTCTTTCAGGTGAGGCATCGCTGGTGTGAGCTGCTGGTCAAACACAAATACACTCAGGCTTATGGAGATGTGGAGCACTTCCTCATTCACCACAAGGTAACACACACACATACATAACATGCAATGCCGACCCTTGTGCAAAAACATGTTGTGTGTGTATCTGTATGTTAGGCTGACTGTACACTGTCCGTGTGTGTGCGTGTGTTGTCTCTCCAGGCCATGGGTGTGTATCTGTATGGAGAGCTGACGGTTCAGGAGGACTCTGGGCAGCAGGTTCTGGCTAGGCGCTGTCTCTCATTGGTCCAGGACGAGATGGACCAATCAGCTCACAGAGTGGTGGAGGAGATGGTCCTATGAGCTGGCACACAACTGGTACTGACCCGCCCAGCTGAGCCTTCTCATAACTATAGGTACTATATGTTTCTGAACATTATTATGTTCAAAGTGATGATGGTACCTTCTTTATTATGTAAAGAGCAGGCTGAAGTGAGTTCATATTGCTTTGAAACTATTCTGTATGATCTCTTCAATATAGTAGATAGGCAGACATGTAGTGTCTCTTCATTGCTATGTTTTCTCTAGTGCCACGTTTAGATGTTTGTAATGGTCTTGTTTCGCCACATTGCTCTGAGAGTGCTACTGTAAAAAAGTATTTGTTTCGGGTGTATTTTTCCCTCACTGAAAGTCCACCCTGAAGTAACATGGCCGTCTCGCTCTCAGACATTCCTCCTCAAGCTCTGTTAGTGTGTATGTGTGTGTGTTTGTGTGTGTGTGTACGTGTGTGTGTGTGTGTGTGTGTGTGTGTATGAGAGCTCAGAACACTGCCTTTTCCGTGGTTTCACAGGACCGCTGTCAGGATGTGTTTATCAGGGCAGGAATTTGGGAATGTGTTCCTCAAACAAACGGACAGCAGAGAAGGAGAGAGGTAGTGAGCGCTTTCAGAGAGAGGGTGAAATGAGAGAGGACTGAGAGGACTTAGAAGACTGAGTCTCCAGTTAGCCCTGTGCGGCATTTTACTGTGTTTACTCTGAAATTCCTGTGTGTGTGTGTGTGTGTGTGTGTGTGTGTGTATGTGTGTTGTATGTGTAACTGCACTGTCACCCGCTGGGAGGGAAGGTGGTCTCAGGCTTCTCATAACAGCAAGGGGTGTATTTGTTACTTCCCTCCTAGCGAGGGGAAGAGAACATATATTTATGATTCAGACAGAGAGAGAGAGAGAGAGAGAGAGAGAGGACTCTGAAAGAGTAGATATTTTCATAGTGTGGGCATTAACAGGAACATTATAACTTTTCCTAGGAAAGAAAGAGCCATTCAGGCTATCTAGCACAGCGAGGTCAATCGTGATATAAGTCAGTATTCTATGTCCATCCATGTCTGAGGACGTTGGGAGATGACGTGGAAATCGGCCACTAGGGGCAACAGTGTGCGCTGTTAGCTTCAAGTAGGTTTTGGTCTTGCTAGGGTGTTGTGGACGGGGATGGCTGTAAGCATCAGCCTCTGATGCCAAAGGTTGCATGTCCGAATCCAGCTATAGAAAATAGTTTTTGAGATTTTGATTTTAAGCCTGTCCCAAACCTTAACCCTTATCTTAACCATTCTAAGTTAATGCTTAACCTTAAGGTTTCGGAGATAATGCCTAAACTTAACATTCAACACTTCTACATTTTTAGTTTGGAACAACTTCTAAATTTGACATTTGAGAAATATGAATGAACGTCTAATTCTGATGTGAGACTGTGAGAGCTAGTTGATCAAGCATACTAGGCCTGCGAGGCTCCTTTATCTAGACCTAATGCAAACTCTTTATTCACTGTACTTATTCTGGATATCTACATGCTCTGTCTGGTGTAATGCCCACAGTCATGACAAGCCCTAGCCATTGCATACACACTGAACAAAAATATAAATACAACATGCAACAATTTCAAAGAATTTACTGAGTCACAGTTCATATAAGGAAATCAGTCAATTTAAATCAATTCATTAGGCCTTAATCTATGGATTTCACATGACTGGGAATACAGATATGTATCTATTGGTCACAGACCTTAAAATAAAAGGTAGGGGCGTGGATCAGAAAACCAGTCAGTATCTGGTGTGACCTCCTTTTGCCTCATGCAGCGCGACACATCTCCTTCGCATAGAGTTGATCAGGCTGTTGGTTTTGGCCTGTGGAATGTTGTCTCTCTCCTCATTAATGGCTGTGCAAAGTTGCTGGATATTGGCGGGAACTGGAACACGCTGTCGTACACGTTGATCCAGAGCATCACAAACATGCTCAGTGGGTGACATGTCTGGTGAGTATGCAGGCCATGGAAGAACTGGGACATTTTCAGCTTCCAGGAATTGTGTACAGATCCTTGCGACATGGGGCTGTGCATTATTATGCTGAAACATGAGGTGATGGCTGCGGATTAATGGCACAACAATGGGCCTCAGGATCTCGTCATTCAAATTGCCATCGTTAAATGCAATTGTGTCCGTACCTTATGCCTGCCCATACCGAAACCCCACCGCCACGATGGGGCACTCTGTTCACAACATTGACATCAGCAAACTGCTCGCCCACATGACGCCATACACGCTGTCTGGCATCTGCCCGGTACAGTTGAAACTGGGATTAATCTGTGAAGAGCACACTTCTCCAGCGTGCCAGTGGCCATCAAAGGTGAACATTTGCCCACTGGTAAGGACGATGAGCACGCAGATGAGCTTCCCTGAGACGGTTTCTGACAGATTGTGCAGAAATTATTTGGTTGTGCAAACCCACAGTTTCATCAGCTGTCTGAGTGGCTGATCTCAGACGATCCAGCAGGTGAAGAAGACGGATGTGGAGGTCCTGGGCTGGCGTGGGTACACGTGGTCTGCGGTTGTGAGGCCGGTTGGACGTACTGCCAAATTCTCTAAAACGACGTGAACGTTAAATTCTCTGGCAATAGCTCTGGTGGACATTCCTGCAGTCAGCAAAACAACAATCTGTGGCAATATGTTGTGTAACAAAACTGCACATTTTAGAGTGGCCTTTTATTGTCCCCAACACAAGGTGCACCTGTGTAATGATAATGCTGTTTAATCAACTGCTTGATATACCACACCCTGTCAGGTGGATAGATTATATTGGCAAAGGAGAAATGCTCACTACCAGGGATGTAAACAAATTTGTACACACAATTTGAGAGAAATAAGCTTTTTGTGCGTATGGAACATTTCTGGGATATTTTATTTCAGCTCATGAAACATGGGACCAACACTTTACATGTTTCGTTTATATTTTTGTTCAGTATAATATCAGTTAGTCAACTGGATATCTATATTAATGTCTATCATATCTATCTCTATATCTGTGGTTAAATATGTTGTATGGCTGTTGCCATTTGGAACACATTATAGTCTTACAACCGGAGGTACTGCTAAGTACTTGTCCAGATGAAGCAGAGACATACAGATACATCCTTTACCAGGCAAGCAAGAGCAAGACGGGAAGGGTGCTTTCATCCACAGACACACACGCACACTCACACCGAGGACAGCTTTATGTGTGTGCAGAGGGGTGGAGAAAGGATTTCCAGGCGAGTGCTCTGTTTATAACTACTCGGATAAATCACTTTACACGCACACTCTGCTGGGGCCACAGTCTATTGGCCCTTCCTGTCACAGTGGCTCTCTGTCTCTGTCCACCACTGTCTGGCCATCATCACTCCTCAGTACGAATCCACATAGAACTTCAGCTTCAGTACAGGCCTAGAATAGAATAGAGTAGAATAGAATAGAGTCTGCTGCACTTCTCCCAACCTCCATAGACACACAACTACTGTCGTCTGGGGTCACAGAACCATTCGTTTTGACTTAGCAATTACTTAATCAATTTCTTTGTATTGACTTGTTCATGTCTCAATCTCTGACTAAAAGGGAAGCACAAAGCACCTGCTTTCCTATCTAGAATTTTGTCTGAGTGGAGTTGAAAACAACATACTATAACGACTGACCTTTATTGCTTTAATACCCTCATCGTCTAAATCAGGTGAAGCATCTCCATCTCTAGCCCTTGTACTACAGTCAGTGACAGACAGCATACTAGGATTAGTAACACTACACCAAAGTAGGATGAAGAGACTAAGGCTACAATAACATGTATGTCTGTCTGCCTGTCTGTCAGTCTTTTCCTCCCCTCTGTTTTTAAAAGAGGGGGGTAGAGATGGTCTCACTCCCTCTCTTTCCTCCCCTCCCTCCCTGTCTCTTTTCTATTCTTCCCCCTGTACATGCCTGTGGAATCCCTCCTGATCCGCTTAATGAGGGGCATATCGTCTGTGTAGCGGAGCATGGCGAATGGGAGAGGAGGAGAGAAGGAGAGGGGGAGAGAAAGCAGGAGAGAAGGAGAGAGAGAGAGGGAGAGAGAGATCCACAGGTTTGGTCTTTCACGTCTCAGCTGTGATGGTTCATGGTGTGCTGAGAGAATGAGCGATGGAGAGAGAGGATTTACAGGTCTCACCTTTAATGTCAGGATTCCTGGTACGCTGAGCTAGGGATAGAGAGGAAAAGAGAGAAAAAGAGGGAGGGAAAGAGAAGAAGAGAGGAAAAGAGAGAGAGAGAGAGAGAGAAATAGGGGAAAAGAAAAACAGTTTTTCATGTCTGCTCTGGGAGGGTTCCTGGCGTGCTGATTTGTGCCTTAAGATAAAATCACATTGCCAGGGATTACCACCCAGACCAGACCCTGCCGGCTGCCATGACAACCAGAGGCTCCACCACTCAGCCGCCCGCAAGAATAAAGTCAAATAAGACATGATGATCTGGGAGGGTGTGGGGTGTGATGAGGATGACAGGCCCCACACAGGGGAGAGGTGGAAACTTTTTGAGCACGTGTCTCTATGTGGGTGTCCATGTGCAGTCCTCCCTCATGAAAATGTACTACTGAATTACTACTCATCACTACTACACAAGATATACACAAAATCTACTGGTTTTCGTACTTGATTACTATTGAGATGTGTAGTAAACCAGTAGTCATTTTTGTAGTAATTTAAGTAGTAATGAGTGATAAATTGGGATGTTCCACAAATGGTGAACAATACGTATTTCAACTGAAATCACTACATAATTGTCCCTTAATGATTACTGTGTAACTACTGAGCTTTTGGGTATCTACTACTTAAAACCTACACAATTCATACACGTTCACTATTGCCTACACATTACTGCTGTATGCCTACTCAATCCTTATTGAATTACTTCTGCCATTTGTATGTGTAGTGTTGTGTCACTACTGAATTGCTCCTGATCATTTTTAATTTCCTACATAAACCCTTTTGAATACTATTGAAACTGACACATTTACTACTGTTTGCCTATTCAAAATCACTATTGACATCTTCTTGTTTCACTACTGTGTCACTACTAGGCTAGCGCACATGTTGTTTCTGTGACACTCTGGCTCCATGGACTTTGATTATTGAGCCAGGGTTGTTCATTTTCTTTTGGGTGTATTTCTATGTTGGTTTCTAGTTGTTCATTTCTATGTTTGGTGATTAGTCATATGACTCCCAATCGGAGGTAACGAGTGTCAGCTGTCGGCTCGTTATCTCTGATTGGGAGCCATATTTAAACTGTTGTGGTTTCACTGTGTGTTTGTGGGTTTTTGTTCCTGTACAGTCATTTGTCACTGTGGACTTCACTATCGTCATTCGTTTATTTGTTTTCGTGGTTGCTTTGATTAAATAAAGTCATCATGTTCACTCAACGCGCTGCGTATTGGTCCGCTTCCTCAGACGATCGTGACAGAAAAACCCACCGTAAAAGGACCAAGCAGCGTGTCCAGGAGCAAGACAGCTGGACATGGGAGGAGGCGCCGGGTAAGGAGATCGAGAGGCTGGCGATGGCCCAGGTGGGCAAATCGTGGTCCTGGGAGGACATGCTCGGGGGCAAGGGACCTTGGGGGAAGATCAAGGCCCTGGCGAGAGAGGAGCAACGGCGTCAGCAGGGCCATCATCGTTGGAAGGACGAGAGGCAACCCCAAAAAGTTTTTGGGGGGGGGCACATGGCTTGGGCGGCTGGGCAGCAGGAGGCGGCCACAGGGAGACGTGGAGAGAAGGCTATCGGATTACGGGAGCCATTGGCGAGTAGAGGAAGGGAAGTTGTTGCGGCACGGCGTGAGAGACTGATGTGTGTTACCAGTCCGGTCCGGCCCGTTCCTGATCCCCAGTTAAAGCCAGTGGTGTGTGATCCCAGTACGGACCGGCCTGTTCCTACTCCACGCATCAAGCCCACGGTGTGCGTCGCCAGCCCAGCCCGGCCTGTTCCTGCTCCACGCACAGAACCTACGGTGTGCGTCGCCAGCCCAGCCCGGCCTGTTCCTGCTCCACGCACCAAGGATACGGTGTGCGTCGACAGCCCTGCCCGGCCTGTTCCTGTTCCACGCACCAAGGATACGGTGTGCGTCGACAGCCCTGCCCGGCCTGTTCCTGCTCCACGCACCAAGCCCACGGTGTGCGTCGCCAGCCCAGCCCGGCCTGTTCCTGCTCCACGCACAGAACCTACGGTGTGCGTCGCCAGCCCAGCCCGGCCTGTTCCTGCTCCACGCACAGAGGATACGGTGTGCGTCGACAGCCCTGCCCGGCCTGTTCCTGCCACCGGCACCAAGTCTACGGTGCGCGTCGCCAGCCCGACCTGGCCTGTTCCTGCCACTCGCACCAAACTGACGGTGCGCGTCGCCAGCCCGGTCCGGCCTGTTCCTGCCACCCGCACCAAGTCTACGGTGCGCGTCGCCAGCCCGGTCCGGCCTGTTCCTTCTCCCCGCACTAGCCCTGAGATGCGTGTCCTCAGCCCGGTACCTCCAGTTCCGGCACTACGCGCCAGGCCTAAGGTGCGCCTCAGACGGCCAGAGTCTGCCGTCTGCCCAACGGCGCCTGAACTGCCCGTCTGCCCAACGGCGCCTGAACTGCCCGTCTGCCCAACGGCGCCTGAACTGCCCGTCTGCCCAACGGCGCCTGAACTGCCCGTCTGCCCAACGGCGCCTGGACTGCCCGTCTGCCCAACGGCGCCTGAACTGCCCGTCTGCCCAACGGCGCTTGAACTGCCCGTCTGCCCAACGGCGCTAAAGCCGCCCGTCTGTACTGAACCTGCAAAGCCGCCCCGTCTGCCATGAGCCTTCAGAGCCGTCCGCCAGACCGGAGCCGCTAGAGCCTTCCGCCAGACAGGAGCCGCTAGAGCCTTCCGCCAGACAGGATCAGCCAGAGCCTTCCGCCAGACAGGATCAGCCAGAGCCTTCCGCCAGACAGGATCAGCCAGAGCCTTCCGCCAGACAGGATCAGCCAGAGCCTTCCGCCAGACAGGATCAGCCAGAGCCTTCCGCCAGACAGGATCAGCCAGATCCGTCAGCCAGCCATGAGCAGCCAGATCCGTCAGCCAGCCACGAGCAGCCAGGTCCGTCAGCCAGCCATGAGCAGCCAGATCCGTCAGCCAGCCATGAGCAGCCAGATCCGTCAGCCAGCCATGAGCCCGTCCAGCCAGGATCCGCCAGAGCCGTCCAGCCAGGATCCGCCAGAGCCGTCCAGCAAGGATCCGCCAGAGCCGTCCAGCCAGGATCCGCCAGAGCCAGCCAGCCAGGATCCGCCATTCAGTCCGGTGCTGCCCCTTAGTCCGGTGCTGCCCCTTAGCCCGGTGCTGCCCCTTAGCCCGGTGCTGCCCCTTAGTCCGGTGCTGCCCCTGAGTCCGGTGATGCCTCTTAGTCCAGGGCTGTCCCTTAATCCTGTGGGGTTTAGTTGGGGGTGGTCATTTGGAGGAGGCTACGTAAGCGGGTAGTGACTATGGTGGGGGTGGGGACCACGACCAGTGCCAGAGCCGCCACCATGGACAGACGCCCACCCAGACCCTCCCCTAGACTGTATGTTGGTGCGCCCGGAGTTCGCACCTTTAGGGGGGGGTACTGTGACACTCTGGCTCCATGGACTTTGATTATTGAGCCAGGGTTGTTCATTTTCTTTTGGGTGTATTTCTATGTTGGTTTCTAGTTGTTCATTTCTATGTTTGGTGATTAGTCATATGACTCCCAATCGGAGGTAACGAGTGTCAGCTGTCGGCTCGTTATCTCTGATTGGGAGCCATATTTAAACTGTTGTGGTTTCACTGTGTGTTTGTGGGTTTTTGTTCCTGTACAGTCATTTGTCACTGTGGACTTCACTATCGTCATTCGTTTATTTGTTTTCGTGGTTGCTTTGATTAAATAAAGTCATCATGTTCACTCAACGCGCTGCGTATTGGTCCGCTTCCTCAGACGATCGTGACAGTTTCCTCAAGTTTCTAACTGTAGTTATATCATCAAACAATAGATAATACACTTATACAAACAATTCATTAATTACATATTAAATGACATATGTACACTTTTGTTAATCCCTTTGAGGCATTGTCTTCATTCAACTTTGACTTAACTATCTTCAGATCCTCTTTTTTGTTGCAGCCACGTTTCTCCACCACGTAACCTTTTAGAAAAATAAAGACAAGCACAAGAGACAACCAATTATAAGCCATTATCAATAATCTGCTAACAGAGGTTACATAAGAAAGAACAGAAAAAACATTTGATAAACAATGTTAATCTTACCAACAATGGCCTCCAGTCTTCTTATGTCGAGGGCTAAACTATAGACTGTTTATGCTAGCAATCTTTTTCATCTGGTGTGTGGATGTGTCCACCAGCAAGTTAGGCAGTGACCTCTCTCCCGCCAGGTACAGAGCTTAGCTGATTGGTGAACAGTGATTGATCTCCTCTTTGTTCACAGTGGCTAAGTTCTGCACCTGAGGGGAGCATGATGGCTAGAACCAGACAAAGAAAGAGAGATAAAGGGAGGGAGAGGTGGAATGAGAGGATGAGTTGGCACTATTTCCCTCCTCCCCACACGTCTAAACCATATCAACAGTTTTGCATGCAAGAGAAATTCCTCTCTCCTGTCTCTGCGTGTCTGAAGAGACCCTACCTACACTGGAGTGGAGATGTACAGTAGGGATTAATCAGTGTGTGTGTGTGTGTGTGTGTGTGTGTGTGTGTGTGTGTGTGTGTGTGTGTGTGTGTGTGCCCACGCATGTTCCATGGGAATTCGAACTTGGAGTCTCCTTCATAAGTTTGATGTGCTGCACAATTACTAATGAGCCTTGCGTTATACTCTCCTACCCATTCTCTGTTTCTCCCTCTCTCTTCCCTCTCGCCACCCTCTCTCATTCTCTCTCTACTCCCTTGTCTCTGTTTCTCTCTCTCGCCACTCTCTCTTTCTCTCTTCTCTCTCTTCAACCCTTTCTCTGTTTCTCCCTCTCTCTTCTCTCTCCACCCCATTCTCTGTTTCTCCCTCTCTCTTCTCTCTCTCCACCCCTCTCTTTCTCTCTTCTCTCTCTCCACCCCTCTCCCTCTCTCTTCTCTCACTCCTCCTGTGTCTCTATGATCTCTCTCTCTGGGCAGACTGATGGTGATGGTGATAGAGATAGGGAGGGCTGTGGGACACAGGAGACAGTGCTAATAACAAATGAGGAGACACAGGCTCTGCTAATGTTGCTGCTCAGTGAGCCACTATGACGGGGCCGGGAGGACCATCTCCTCCTCCTCCACTTCCTTATCCTCATCTTCTTCCTCCTCTTCCTTGTCCTCTTTTTTTTCGAAATCCAGACAGATTTAGTCAGCAGCACTAACAAATAGGGATGGAACTCAAAAGGATACTACGGGATTTTGGCAATGACGTCCTTTATCTACTTCCCCTGTCAGATGAATTCGTGGATACCACAAGGTATCCCTTTAAGGATTTTGGGCACTGGCCCACAGGGCTAGTAGACCACAATTTTTACTAGCCTGGGTCCAAAGTCTGTGCTGTGCGATATTTGAAAAGACAATATTCCACTAGCCGGTGGGCTAGTTGGGCACATTTTCTACTAACCCGGTCTGAAAAGTACTAGCCTCAGGCTAGCGGGCTAGCTTAATTTCCATCCCGGCTAACAAATATGTTCAAGTCCAATTCGTTATAGCAATATCTATGGTCAATCTTTGCTGATCGCACAATGCCATCTCTTCTTTGAGTGTGCGGTACAGAGCATTGTACGCAAACGAAAACTGACGATGTTGAACTGTTGAGCTCAGACAGTAACTAGCCTAATCAATGGCCGGATTCAATCAAAGGCGTGTTGTCGTCAAGAGCATTGCACTTGACTTTTAAAGGTAATTATGCTTGAGCCGACATCCACAGAACATCAGGGAAATTGCCTTGAAAAGGCATTTTCGCCAATGCAGTGTGCTGCCCTATGACGTGTTTTTGATTGAATCCTGACCAATGGATCAGAGTGAACGCACTGAGCTGGAAAGGTAATTGTGGTGGTGGTGCGGTCAGTGGCAGGACGGGAAGCAGTAGGAGGAGAGCTGAAATAGCACTGTCATCTTTTCTTCCTGAAACAAAATGGCGTCTGTAAGCGAGGACAGACGTGTGAATTAGAAATGAAGGCCATGTGGAGCCTGCCTGTAAAGGACTATATTTAGGGCCTGTTAAATGAGTAATGACTATCAAAGGCCTGTAAAAGAGAGGAATTACCATCGGAGACGATATCTTAAGCCTGATTTATTACAGCCTAATGGAAGGGAAGTCGGGCACATCAAAGCACAATGAAAACCTTATAGAAAGGAGAAACCTAACTTTTTTTACTCTAATGCCAGAAGTCAACTTAAATTTGTTCACTTTAACATCCTGGGTAAACCTCACTTTGTTCTCTTTTTATAAGCCTATTGTGAGGTGCCATATTCCTGCTGTGGGACTGTCTAACTGTTTTCCCAGCCAGACTCCAGCACCTCTGACTTATTGGTGTTGTTAATATGGAGCTGAATGCATGAATGGAACTCTGTGAGAACTCAGAGCCATGTTATGTTAGGCTTACAGCCACCTGTTCTTACTTTTTCTTACTAATAATATGCCATTTAGCAGACGCTTTTATCCAAAGCGACTTACAGTCATGCGTGCATACATTTGTACGTATGGGTGGTCCCGGGGATCGAACCCACTACCCTGGCGTTACAAGCGCCGTGCTCTACCAGCTGAGCTACAGAGGACTTCTTCTTGAGAAGAAGAAGAAGAAGAAGAAGAAGAAGAAGAAGAAGAAGAAGAAGAAGAAGAAGAAGAAGAAGAAGAAGAAGAAGAAGAAGAAGAAGAAGAAGAAGAAGAAGAAGAAGAAGAAGAAGAAGAAGGAGAGAGAGAGAGAGAGAGAGAGAGAGAGAGAGAGAGAGAGAGAGAGAGAGAGAGAGAGAGAGAGAGAGAGAGAGAGAGAGAGAGTGAGAGTGAGAGTGAGAGAGAGAAAGAGAGAAAGAGAGAGGACTTTATAGGACTGTGCCTCCTGTGCCTACTGAGCTGATAACAGTACTACTGAATGACTGGCTCAGTTCAGCAGGAACAGGAGTCCAGCCCACACCAACACCAGATAGACAGACAGTCAGACAGATGGACAGACATCGGAAACATCCTCCAGCCCTGAAGAGCTACACAACAACATCAACACACCTGACTGATACCGTCAGGGGATGCATCCCAAATGGCACTGTATTAGTGCACTACTTTTGACCAGAGCAACTTCCCTATATTGTGTGCTATGCCTATGGGCCCTGGCAAAAAGTAGTGCTCTATACAGGAAAGGGTACCATATGGAACGCAGATACTCCCATGACTGTACTATGAACTGTACACCAGCTCTGAAGAGCACAGCCAGCTGTTATTGTTGTCCTGATAGCAGCTATCCTGCTCTTACACTGTTCTCGTTTACAGGCTGTCCAGCTGCCCGCCTTGGGACATGGGAGGGAGAGGAAACACTGAGGAGTCACAAGTAATGCTCTCACTACTTCTTCTCCAGACAGGAAGACAGAACCAGACTCCAACTTCTATATGGCGTCATGTCCTTATTTCCTTTCCTGCATAATCACTGAAGTGAAAGCAAAGATGGTGGATAAACGAAGATGTCCACTCAGGACATTTACCATTGAAAAAAAAACGTGTCAGTTCCAGTCTGCTTAACATGGTGGCTCTCCCATAGGCACCAATGCATTATCAGCTGGGTCTGGTCTGCTTAGTTCATTGACTGTATATGAACCAGAAAAAATGAGGGACTGGGATGTCTTGCTTCCTCTTCAGTCTTTGATTGAACCTGGTCAAAAGTAGTACAATATACATTGGCCAGTTTATTAGGTACACCCATCTAGTACCGGGTCGGACCCCCCTTTGCCTCCAGAACAGCCTGAATTCTCAGAGTCATGGATTCTATGTTCAGAAACGCTGTGGCTTTCAAACGTTGCTCAATTGGAATCAAGGGACCTAACGTGTACCAGGAAAACATTCCCCACAGCCACCAGACTGTACTGTTGACACCAGGCAGGATGGGTCCATGGACTCATGCTGCTTATGCCAAATCCTGACTCTGCCATCAGCATGGCACAACAGGAACCGGTATTCGTCGGACCAGGCAATGTTTTTCCACTCCTCAATTGTCCAGTGTTGGTGATCGCGTGCCGACTGGAGCCGCTTCCTCTTGTTTGAGCTGATAGGAGTGGAACCCGGTGTGGTCGTCTGCTGTAATAGCCCATCACTGTTGTACTGCACCGTTATTTGCTTGTTTGTGGCCCTCCTGTTAGCTTGAACGATTCTTTCCATTCTCCTTCGACCTCTTTCATCAACAAGCTGTTTTCGCCCACATGACTGCTGCTGACTGGATGATTTTTGTTTGTCACACCATTCTTGGTAAACCCTAGACACTGTTGTACGTGAAAAGCCCAGGAGGGCGGTCGTTTCTGAGATACTGGAACCGGGGCGCCTGTCACCAACGATCATACCACGCTCAAAGTGGCATCGGTCACTCGTTTTGCCCATTTTAACGTTCAATCGAACAGTAACTGAATGCCTCGATGCCTGCTTTATATAGCAAGCCACGGCCACGTGACTCACTTTCTGTAGGAGCGAACCATTTTCGTGAACGGGGTAGTGTACCTAATAAACTGTCCACTGAGTGTATAGAACACTATACAGGGATGCCCATAGCTATGGAGTGGGAACCTATCCAGTCCTTTTTTCCGTGGGTGCTCTTAAAGGTGAGGTATTTTGGGGACACAGATGGGTCGTTCCATAAATGAGTCCCTTTTGGGTAGTGTACTCACATAATTGTAACATTCTGTCAGAAAGAGCACATGTTCACTTAATAAAAAACATGTTTAAACAGGTTAAATAAATAAAAATACAATAGTAAGTGTCTATTAAGTGCAAAATAAAGTAACAGGGTTGACTGTAACAGGGTTGATGGCTTCATCTTAAATCAGGCATAAATCCCCATCTGACAGGAGGAATGGTAGCTTTTTTTTAACCTTAAAATGAATCACTAATCACATAAAATAAACAGTAATCTCCAGAAATGACTTTGTCAAAGCAACAAAATAACTAGTGCCGCGTTCACGTGCTCGTCTGAACTTTCTATTTCCTAGTTGTGATGTCGGAAATACAGTATTCATCCCCCTTGGCGTTTTTCCTATTTTGTTGCATTACAACCTGTAATTTAAATTGATTTTTATTTGGATTTCATGTAATGGACATACACAAAATAGTCCAAATTGGTGAAGTGAAATGAAAAAAATTACTTGTTTCAAAGAATTCTAAAAACTAAATAACGGAAAAGTGGTGCGTGCATATGTATTCACCCCCTTTGCTATGAAGTCCCTAAATAAGATCTGGTGCAACCAATTACCTTCAGAAGTCACATAATTAGTTAAATAAAGTCCACCTGTGTGCAATCTAAGTGTCACATGATCTCAGTATATATACACCTGTTCTGAAAGACCCCAAAGTCTGCAACATCACTAAACAAGGGGCACAACCAAGCAAGCGGAACCATGAAGACCAAGGAGCTCTCCAAACAGGTCAGGGACAAAGTTGTGGGCAAAACTCCCAGTGGCTAGATAGTTATGCACGCTCAAGTTTTCTGTTTCTTTGTCTTATTCGTTGTTTGTTTGACAATACAAAATATTTTGCATCTTCAAAGTGGTAGGCATGTTGTGTAAATCAAATGATACAAACCCCCAAAAAATCTATTTTAATTCCAGGTTGTAAGGCAACAAAATAGGAAAAATGCCAAGGTGGGTGAATATTTTTGCAAGCCACTGTACAACTTTGTTTCATTCCTGTGCTTTTTGGTCAGAACAATTCTTCTACCAATATGATTTTAGCTAGCTTGATAACGTTGTTAATAATAAAGTTAGCTTGCATAACATTGACAATATGGTCAAATTAGCTACATTATCCATATTGATAAGGTTGCAATCTTTTGGTTTAAAAGGTCAGTGGTGAAACGTCACAACTCTGCAACTCGGGCAACTACATTTTCTAGTCGGAACTAGGAATTTCCGATAACCCCGATAGCACGTGAACGCGGCATAGGGCTTTTCAGTGATTTCAGTAAATTCTTCCTAGAAGTCACAGAGGGTGCACAGAGGAACATGCCAAAATCCTGCATTTTAGCAAGTTAAAGACAGATGTATTTAATTTTACATGTGGTCTATGTTAAAGGGCACTTCATTTAATCTAGCATGCTTTTAAAATTTAATATTGGTGTTAAAATGTCAAAGGGATGCAAAAGGGACTCATTTTGTGGAACGACCCAGACAGTAGAGGGAGAAAGACAGACCAGTGTGTGTAAAGCCAAACCATCATGGTAAATTCCCCTAGAGCTGCTCAGTGTGTTTAGTCTGTGGCTGGGATCTGCTCTAGGAGTTTACACTGGAAATACCACCAGGCAACATATGTTTTCATACTATTCACCATACCTCACTGACTCTAACTCTGTAATCAAGGGTTCTCAAAAATATAGGAATCAAAGAGAAAGCCTGTTCTTATGACATTTGTAAACATGAAATGTGGTCTTTTTACTTGTTAAATGAATCACGTTAATAAAGTGCTGGCTAGGTTGACAGACATTTCTTTTCCTCAGGAAATTAGTCTTGTGACAAATCTTTTCTACACTTGATCATGTGGACCAGTGGATCTGTCAATAAAAAACATTGTAAAACAATGCACATCTTTTTTAAATTAAATTATAGAAACGAAAATTAATTTGTGTACACCACAGTTACACAATATACACACATATACCTTAATTGTTTTAAGATGTAATTTATTTGTTTTGCCCTTAAAGGGATGCTCCAGAACTGTATAATTTCAGCCAGTAGTTTTGAAAATGGTGCTCACAGAGGCAAAACAGGTCCTCTTTTTTTGTGTACTACGTCATCCAATTGTGTACTATGTCATCCATTTCGTATATGTTACCTTCTGCAACAACAAAAAATTGGGGCAATTCGTATGTGATGTTACAAATCCAATTTGTACAATATATTAAGATAGTTGTTGTGCTTAAGATCCCAGACTGCATCTTTAAGTCAGCCAATGAACAGAATCAAAAAACCACAATGACTCAGATCGGCTTACAAACCATTACTCAGATTGTATTAACAAATTTATAAATATTTACATAATCAGAGTTGAAGAAGGGTTATCATATTTATTTAGTTTAGGTTTGTATTAAATACAATCCAGTATAGTTGGTGTAGAGACAGTCTGTCAGTAAACATTGTGTCCACAACAGGTGTTCCATGTCATTTCCCTTCTGCACACCAAATGATGTTTCTCTATGTATGTGTAATGTGAGAAATGTGTTCTGAGACAGTTATATGAGTGGCTAAAAGTGTGTTTTGGTTAATGTTCCCTCTAAGCTGCGTGCATGCCTGGTCACGCAGCTCCTGGAGAAGTCCCGCGCAGAAACACACAAGATTGAACATAATTCAAATGTACATGATCTTTCCTGGTTTAAAACAGATAACGTTTTCACTCTACTGTGGAAATTGGGATTGAATCAACATAATAACAGTCCCTTTCAATGCATCAAACCAAATCTAACTTCAAGACCGAGTTGGTGATTTTGTTGTAGGCTGAGGAGCGTATCAGAGTAGCCTTGTTCTATTTCACAGGCATGAGCTGTTTTTCCATCACCCATGGTCAGAGAGTAGCCTAGATCGAAGAGTAGCCACTGGTTTTACCTTGGGACCCAAACAGGTTGTCTCAGTCGCCAACCAATATTCACATTGCGAAAAATAATCTCCAAAATACAATCTGGAAAACTATGTATAATGCTATATTGACATTAAATGTCGCAATTATATGACAATTGAACAACATTCCCACCTCTTTCATTGTCAATAATAAAAAAAAAATCCCATATTGTTGATGAAGAATTGTTATAAACTCACTGGTTTGAGACCCCAAAATTAACCAAATTGGCGCTGCTAATAGTTCGATATAAAAAATAGCCACGTGTGCACATTTTAGCAGACGCTCTTATCCAGAGCAACTAGGGTTAAGTGCCTTGCTCAAGGGCACATCAACAGATTTTTCACCTAGTCGACTCTGGGATTAGAACCAGCAACCTTTCAGTTACTGGCACAACGCTCTTAACCACTAAGCTACCTGCCGCCCCAAGAGTTGTTGATATTCTTTGCTAGTTAGTGAGTTACTAGCCCGGTTATAGCAAATTTGGGTCAGCAATGGGGAAGTGATTGCTTCCTACAAGAGCACAAAACTTTTACATATCTAACTATCTTTGAAAAGCAAGTCAGGTGAGCTTTTTTTGTCTTAAAAGGGCAGTGTCCTATTTTGACACAGGCTTGAATATGCAAATAAGCCAATAGGCAGAGGGTAGAATACATTTTTGTATGAATCTCTGTATGGTAATAATATTTAAAAAAAGTAATATGTAAAGTGGTTTCTTGCATTATATAACAATATAGCCTCTGCCGAGTCCCCAAAATCCAGATGTTCCAGTTTTCATGGGAAATGGAAAGAGAGCCTATGATGCGACTTCAGCTTTTGGACGTTAACAATGTGCCACTCCATCTTCACTCCCCCTCCCCCTCCACATTTACTGGATTGGAACAGTGCAGAAGAGAACCTCCCCAGACAGTTTTTTTTTCTTCTCGTCAAGACCAGAGTGTAGGGGATCTAGTTTCAGGCATTCCTTTTTTTTTTTACTGCTACGTTAGGTTAAACACAATACAATGCAACTTTCAGTCACCTATTTGGACAATTGTATTACAAATAATTCCTTATATTTATAAAGGGATTTGAGCTTTCGGACAAGTAAAACATCAGTCCTAAAATGGTTAATGTCAAGCCATGCATAATATTTGTTTAAAGTCTCATGGAATGTAGGTCTACATTGAATCCAATCCAATTTGGAAAAATCTGGATAAGAGCGTCTGCTAAATGACTTAAATGTAAAAAACACCACATATTGGCTATTGTAGGCGATATCACAGAAGTCAACAGCTATATCCATGTGGAAATATTATGGTATTTGCTCCATGGTTTTGTTGATAGGCCGCTCTGATAGGCCTAAATTATGCTCAAATAGCCACAATAGCATATTGGCCACTGTCTGAAATTGTAACTTATAGTGGGTACGGTCTCAGTGTTCACAGCTAATGTGCGCCGGAAGTTGCACAGAATGCTCGCAAAATTAAAGTTTCCGCTCAAAATACCTGAAATTTGCTGTGCTATTTTTTGGGGGGGGGGAACATTGGTCCTGGTGTGTGTGTGTGTGTGTGTGTGTGTCTAGTTGTGACTGTTGTCACAGTGGTATGTCTGTGTGTCCTCTCACCGTTATAGTATCTGGAGCGTCTGTGCGTGTGTATCTTGTCAGTGTCATAGCGTCTGGTTGGTGGAACAGCCTAGCACAGCTGTGTGTGTGTCCTATCGCTGTATAGCGGCTGTGAGTCTGTGTGTGTGTCATGTGGAACCATGTGTGTGAGTGTGTCTTGAAGAGCCCTGGTCCTGGGATGAACTCTGTCAGTGAGGCTGGAGGAAGATCTCTCTCTGTTTAGTCATGTGTATAGAGGGATAGAGAGAAAAAAAACGGTGCTTTGCAGTGTGTGTGTGTGTGTGTGTGTGTGCGTTCGTTCCTGAAGTCAACCATAGGTTATGCCCTCTATACCTCAACCTCTCTCTCTCTATCTCTGACCAGTGTGTGTGTAGGTCCCTAATGGGAGAGAGAGGAGACAGGCAGGGAGAGATGAAACTGAGGCAGGGAGAGATGAAACTGAGGCAGGGAGAGATGAAACTGAGGCAGGGAGAGATGAAACCCAGACAGACACCTTCAGAGTGGGATCAATACCGTATCAGTCTCATTCACCCTCCCCCCCCCCACACACACCCATCTCTTTTTCTTCTCCATTTCTCACTCTCTCTTTTTCTCTCCTCTTGCCTCTTCCCTCCTAACCTGGAAAACTATATATTGTTCATCGCTCAGTCCATTATTCATTCATCTATCTATTGGCCGAGCTATTCTGAGACCAACCAGGACAGGTCAGTCAGAACAGGTCAGCCAGGATAAGGAGGTGGCCATCTATTAACGGAGTTGATACCAGTAACCCCCAAGCCATACCTTCTTCACATTTTCTCACAAGGATATAGCAATGGTAGAAACCCCCTCCAGCCAATGTTCACACCAATCATATGCTTTCAATATACCAGCTGTTGTGTCCTGTGGTGCCCCCTGTTGGTTGGCTGGTGGTAGAAGGTTAAGAGCCACAGCAGAGGGCCACAGTCCTGGGTTCTGGCTGAGACCAGTAGCTGGCTGGCCACCTCCACCCAGTCAGTAAACTGCACCAGCAGGAACCAGGCCTCAAACACTCCACACTGACCCCTGGAGGATGGGAGGACAACACGTACACAATGAATTAAACTAGCATCCAACCATCATCTGAGAGATAGAGAGATGGAGGGAAGAGAAAAGGCATGGTTGAGAAAAGGGAAAGAGAGATGACAGAAGAAGATAGGGAAGAAGATAAGTAAGACAACGAGAGAATGAAAGGGGAGAGAGAGAGTAGATTGTAAAATAGAGTGAAATAGAGAGAGGGGGAGATACAGGGAGGTGGGGTTAGAAAGAGATTTGTAGACACTAGAGTTCAGACAGCTGCACTAGCCTGAGTTTTGGATAAGAGTTAGGATAAGAATCTCTTTCAAATGTCCTTAATTCCATCATTAGATTCCCTCTCTTCCTCCCTCCCGCTCCATAACTTTTAACAGCACCCCACAGAAGCCCCTGGCAGCTGTGTCTCTGTTCCGAACGCGCTTTCCCACCGCTGGCTGGGAACGGATGGGAATTTCGCAAGGCGTTCCAGAATGGAGTGGTCTGGATAATGGGCCAAGTTAGAAGCCACAGCTGGTGGGCAGCAAGTCAACCATTCCAATCCCCGGACTGGATCACCATCTCTCCCTCTCTTGCTCTCATCTCTCCCTCCTTTCTCTCTCTGCTTTCTATCAATCCCTGGGCTGGGCCACCATCCACTCTGTCTTTCTCTGTTCTCTCTCTCTCTCACTGCAATATTCTCCCTCTCTGCTCTCTAGCTAACAGGCTTTAATGACCCTGTGAAACCACACACCAAAAGTGAGTAGTGTGTTCTGACTTAGGGGGAAAATATCCTGCAAACCACCATGGTAGCAGCAGAAGAGAGATAACAGAGCTGAGGTGCTGCTGGGAACAGCATAATAGGAACTGAAGAGATGTAGCTCCCAAAACATTAATAACTCCCAGACACAGATAATAATCAACATGAAAAAATAAGTAGAATGTTGCACAGTCTATTAAATATTTATACTTGTTCATATTTATTGCTGGATAGACTGAACCAACTTCAGCACTCTGTGCCTGACTAATGAAAAGCCCACGGTATTCCTCTCTCACCTGATGCCTTCCTCTTCCTCTTCCTCAGTGAGTCTCTGTAGAGATGCAGTGACCCAGGCTAGGTGTTCTGGCTACGCCTCCTGGGACATCTCTGGATTGAAAGAAGACGGTGAGAAATGGCACGACTCAAAGTTGGAAAACTCGAACATTTCTTCTTTTAACCATAAATTGGTGTCAATTGGATGCACGCATGTACGTAGGAAATCACACACTCACTCACGCTCACACAAACACAGTGCGTAATGATTAATCTTGTGTGTTGGCAGGTAGCTAGCATGTCCCTATATGGCTCTGCTAGATGTCAATAAGCCATGCTTCCAGGTAGCGGGGTTTGGCCACACACTGACAACACTGCTGTATATATATTTTTTCTAGGGGGTAGATCAGCTTTATTATTGCAGATAGATTGTAACTTCCATTAATGTAATTGTCTGCATCACTTCGAATCCCCCATGTTTTTTTTCTCGCAAATATATTATATATATACACATACATACATACATACATACATATAAATATAAACATAAATATATATATACACATATACATACATATACATACACATATATATATAAATACACATACATATACATACACATATATATATATATATATATATATAAATACACATACATACACATACATATACATACACATATACATATCCATTAAAAAATATATATTTCCCTTTATTACTTTCCTACTCCACCACCCCTTCCCTAATTGGAGTAAACTAGTGAACAACAATGCTTAGGCCTCTACTTCCAGCTTATACATACTATATACATTTTATGGACACCGTCAATTTTACAATAATTATATTGTGTTTGTTTTTACTCCAGAACTTCCTCTACCTTCAACATCTTAGATCATTTTCATGATGTCCATCCGGTTTGCTTCTATATGCCATATCTTTCTAACTGTGCTCTTTCACAAAATCTCTCAACCTATAACCTATATACTTATTATGGACACAGTATGCTTTACATTATTAGTTATCTTGTTGTTATTAGTTGTTGTTAGTTGTTATTAGTCCCATCCTTCAACTTCATTCAACACCACCCATCTATCTCTTAACACCATCCATATTGGATTACTATTTGCCATATATGTTTCAACTGTAGTGTGATGTTTTACAAAAGTTCTGAACCTTTCTATTCTCATTGTTTCTACAGATTGTAAATTGAAAATAAACATTTCTGCTAAAAGGATTATTATATTATTGATTGATTGACTATGACTTTTCAGATCACCCAGTAATGCTATCTGCAGGGTTAGCTCCAGGTAAATATTGCAATCCTTTAGCCATTCCTGGACCTGTGTCCAAAAACAAGCTACAAATGGACAGTACCAAAACAAATGATCTAATGATTTTGTCTCTTCGCAGCAAAATCTGCAGAGCTAGGAAGATTGTATCCCCCATATAAATAACATTATATTGGTAGCAAGAATTGTATATAATAATTTAAATTGAAAAATTCAAAGTTAATTTTGTCTGGCTTGCCATTCCAAATAAAATGGAATATTTTTTTCTCATATAATTTAAAAAACTGTTTGCTAGGCATAGGCAAGACCATAAGCAAATAGGTAAAGTGGGATAATACTAAAGAGTTCATCAGGGTGAATTTTCCACAAATTGACAGGTATTTACCTTTCCATGGTATTAAGATCTTATCTATTTTTGCTAACTTTCTATTAAAATGTATTGGAGTGAGATCATTTGGGATATGTATTCTGAGTATATCCACATCACCATCAGACCATTTTATTGGTAAACTACATGGTAATGTAAAAATTGTATTTTTTAATGATCCAATACGTAATATAGTACATTTATCATAATTTGGTTGAAATCCAGAGAGGTTAGAACATGTATCTAGATCCTCTATGAGGCTGAGGAGGAATTCAAGTTGTGGATTTAAAAGAAAACATGAATCATCAGCGTACAATGACAGCTTTGTTTTTAAGCCCTGGATTTCTAATCCCTCGATATTATTGTTGGTTCTGATTTTTAATAGCTAACATCTCGATGGCCATAATAAATAGATATGCCGATAGTGGACAACCTTGTTTCACTCCTCTTGACAGTTTAAACCTTTCTGAGAAATAGCCATTATTTACTATTTTACACCTAGGGTTTCTATACATGATTTTAACCCAATTTACAAGAGATTCTCCAAAATTGAAATGCTCCAGGCATTAATGTATAAACCCCAGTTGTACTTTATCAAATGTATTTTCGAAGTCTGCTATGAATAGCAGGCCTGGTTTCCCAGATTTATCATAGTGTTCTATTGTTTCCAGTACTTGCCTTATATTATCTTCAATGTATCGTCCATGTAAAAAACATGTCTGATTAGAATGAATAATGTCCGACAATACCTTTTTAATTCTATGCACTATACATTTTGCTAGAATTTTTGCATCACAACACTGAAGTGTAAGGGGCCTCCAATTTTTTAAATGGACTGGATCTTTATATTTTCCACTTGTATCCTGTTTCAGTAATAATTAAATCAGACCTTCTTCTTGAGTGTCTGATAATCTACCATTTACAGTGGGGAAAAAAAGTATTTAGTCAGCCACCAATTGTGCAAGTTCTCCCACTTAAAAAGATGAGAGAGGCCTGTAATTTTCATCATAGGTACACGTCAACTATGACAGACAAAATGAGATTTTTTTTCTCCAGAAAATCACATTGTAGGATTTTTAATGAATTTATTTGCAAATTATGGTGGAAAATAAGTATTTGGTCAATAACAAAAGTTTCTCAATACTTTGTTATATACCCTTTGTTGGCAATGACACAGGTCAAACGTTTTCTGTAAGTCTTCACAAACTGTTGCTGGTATTTTGGCCCATTCCTCCATGCAGATCTCCTCTAGAGCAGTGATATTTTGGGGCTGTCGCTGGGCAACATGGACTTTCAACTCCCTCCAAAGATTTTCTATGGGGTTGAGATCTGGAGACTGGCTAGGCCACTCCAGGACCTTGAAATGCTTCTTACGAAGCCACTCCTTCGTTGCCCGGGTGGTGTGTTTGGGATCATTGTCATGCTGAAAGACCCAGCCACGTTTCATCTTCAATGCCCTTGCTGATGGAAGGAGGTTTTCACTCACAATCTCACGATACATGGCCCCATTCATTCTTTCCTTTACACGGATCAGTCGTCCTGGTCCCTTTGCAGAAAAACAGCCCCAAAGCATGATGTTTCCACCCCCATGCTTCACAGTAGGTATGGTGTTCTTTGGATGCAACTCAGCATTCTTTGTCCTCCAAACACGACGAGTAGAGTTTTTACCAAAATGTTCTATTTTGGTTTCATCTGACCATATGACATTCTCCCAATCCTCTTCTGGATCATCCAAATGCACTCTAGCAAACTTCAGATGGGCCTGGACATGTACTGGCTTAAGCAGGGGGACACGTCTGGCACTGCAGGATTTGAGTCCCTGGCGGCGTAGTGTGTTACTGATGGTAGGCTTTGTTACTTTGGTCCCAGCTCTCTGTAGGTCATTCATTAGGTCCCCCCTACTTCCACCCCCCTACTGTGAAGCATGGGGGTGGAAACATCATGCTTTGGGGCTGTTTTTCTGCAAAGGGACCAAGTATATTTCACCTCCCCCCCCCCCATTCCTTTTTCCATGCAACTTCATCTAGAATTGTTGAATGAGTTTCCTGTAAACAATAGACATTATGTTCCTTCTCTTTGAGCCATGTAAATATTGTTCTTCTTTTGTGATTATCTGCTAAGCCATTACAATTATAACTGGCATACTTCTTTCACCACATACCATAATGAGATACAGGTTTCAAATCTATTTATCATTATATATGTTTGTAAATTTACCAATAAAAAATACCATAGTGATTGAGTGTCCATATACAGTTGATGTCGAAAGTTTACAGTCGTGGTCAAAAGTTTTGAGAATGACACAAGTATTGGTCTTCAAAAAGTTTGCTGCTTCAGTGTTATGAGATATTTTTGTCAGATGTTACTATGGTATACTGAAGTATAATTACAACCATTCCATAAGTGTCAAAGGCTTTTATTGACAATTACATTAAGTTAATGCAAAGAGTCAATATTTGCATTGTTGACCCTTCTTTTCCAAGACCTCTGCAATCCGCCCTGGCATGCTGTCAATTGACTTCTGGGCCACATCCTGACTAATGGCAGCCCATTCTTGCATAATCAATGCTTGGAGTTTGTCAGAATGTGTGGGTTTTTGTTTGTCCACCCGCCTCTTGAGGATCGACCACAAGTTCTTAATGGGATTAAGGTCTGGGGAGTTTCCTGGCCATGGACCCAAAATGTCGATGTTTTGTTCCCCGAGCCACTTAGTTATCACTTTTGTCTTATGGCAAGGTGCTCCATCATGCTGGAAAAGGCATTGATCGTCACCAAACTGTTCTTGGATGGTTGGGAGAAGTTGCTCTCTGAGTATGTGTTGGTACAATTCCTTATTCATGGCTGTGTTCTTAGGCAAAATTGTGAGTGAGCCCACTCCCTTGGCTGAGAAGCAACCCCACACATGAATGGTCTCAGGATGCTTTACTATTGGCATGACACAGGACTGATGGTAGCGCTCAGCTTGTCTTCTCCGGACAAGGTGTTTTCCGGATGCCCCAAACAATCAGAAAGGGGATTCATCAGAGAAAATGATTTTCCCCTAAGTCCTCAGCAGTCCAATCCCTGTACCTTTTGCAGAATATCAGTCTGTCCCTGATGATTTTCCATGAGAGAAGTGGCTTCTTTGCTGCCCTTCTTGAAACCAGGCCCTCCTCCAAAGGTCTTCGCCTCACTGTGCGTGCAGATGCACTCACACCTGCCTGCTGCCATTCCTGAGCAAGCTCTGCACTGGTGGTGCCCCGATCCCGCAGCTGAATCAACTTTAGGAGACAGTCCTGGTGCTTGCTGGACTTTCTTGGGCGCCCAGACGCCTTCTTCACAACAATTGAACCTCTCTCCTTGAAGTTCTTGATGATCCGATAAATGGTTGATTTAGGTGCAATATTACTAGCAGCAATATCCTTGCCTTTTTGTGCAAAGCAATGATGACGGCACGTGTTTCCTTGCAGGTAACCATGGTTAACAGAGGAAGAACAATGATTTAAAGCACCACCCTCCTTTTAAAAGTTCTCGTCTGTTATTCTAACTCAATCAGCATGACAGAGTGATCTCCCGCCTTGTCCTCGCCAACACTCTCACCTGTGTTAATGAGAGAATCACTGACATGATGGCAGCTGGTCCTTTTGTGGCAGGGCTGAAATGCAGTGGAAATGTTTTTTTGGGAATAAGTTCATTTTCATGGCAAAGAGGGACTTTGCAATTAATTGAATTAATCTGATCACTCTTCATGACATTCCGGAGTATATGCAAATTGACATCATCAAAACTGAGGCAGCAGACTTTGGGAAAATTAGTATTTGTGTAATTCTCAAATCTTTTGACCACGACTGTACATACACCTTAAACAAATACATTTAAACTCAGTTTTTCACAATTCCTGACATTTAATCCTAGTAAAAATTCCCTGTCTTAGGTCAGTTAGGATCATCACTTTATTTTAAGAATGTGAAATGTCAGAATAATAGTAGAGAGAATGATTTATTTCAGCTTTTATTTCTTTCATCACATTCCCAGTCGGTCAGAAGTTTACATACACTCAATTAGTATTTGGTAGCATTGCCTTTAAATTGTTTAACTTGGGTCAAACGTTTCGGGTAGCCTTCCACAAGCTTCCCACAATAAGTTGGGTGAATTTTGGCCCATTCCTCCTGACAGAACTGGTGTAACTGAGTTAGGTTTGTAGGCCTCCTTGCTCGCACACGCTTTTTCAGTTCTGCCCACACATTTTCTATAGGATTGAGGTCAGGGCTTTGTGATGGCCACTCCAATACCTTGACTTTGTTGTCCTTAAGCCATTTTGCCACAACTTTGGAAATATGGTTGGTGTCATTGTCCATTTGGAAGACCCATTTGCGACCAAGCATTAACTCCCTGACTGATGTCTTGAGATGTTACTTCAATATATCCACATAATTTTCCTTCCTCATGATGCCATCTATTTTGTGAAGTGCACCAGTCCCTCATGCAGCAAAGCACTCCCACAGCATGATGCTGCCACCCCCGTGCTTCACGGTTGAGATGGTGTTCTTCGGCTTGCAAGTGACCCCCTTTTTCCTCCAAACATAACGATGGTCATTATGGCCAAACAGTTCTATTTTTGTTTCATCAGACCAGAGGACATTTCTCCAAAAAGTACGATCTTTGTCCCAATATGCAGTTGCAAACCGTAGTCTGGCTTTTTTATGGCGGTTTTGGAGCAGTGGCTTCTTCCTTGCTGAGCGGCCTTTCAGGTTATGTCGATATAGGACTCGTTTTACTGTGGATATAGATACTTTTGTACCTGTTTCCTCCAGCATTTTCACAAGGTCCTTTGCTGTTGTTCTGGGATTTATTTGCACTTTTCGCACCAAAGTACGTTCATCTCTAGGAGACAGAACGCGTCTCCTTCCTGAGCGGTATTACATTTACATTTTAGTTATTTAGCAGACGCTCTTATCCAGAGCGACTTACAGTTAGTGAGTGCACACATTTTTCATACGGTATGATGGCTGCGTGGTCCCATGGTGTTTATACTTGCGTACTATTGTTTGTAAAGATGAACGTGGTACCTTCAGGCGTTTGGAAATTGCTCCCAAGGATGAACCAGACTTGTGGAGGTCTACCATTTCTTATCTGAGGCCTTGGCTGATTTCTTTTGATTTTCCCATGATGTCAAGAAAAGAGGCACTGAGTTTGAAGGTAGGCCTTGAAATACATCCACAGGTACACCTCCAATTGACTCTAAAGCCATGACATCATTTTCTGGAATTTTTAAGCTGTTTAAAGGCACAGTCAACTTAGTGTATGTAAACTTCTGACCCACTGGAATTGTGATACAGTGAATTATAAGTAAAATAATCTGTCTGTAAACAATTGTTGGAAAAATGACCTGTGTCATGCATAAAGTAGATGTCCTAACCGACTTGCCAAAACTATAGTTTGTTAACAAGAAATTTGTGGAGTGGTTGAAAAACGAGTTTTAATGACTCCAACCTAAGTGTATGTAAACTTCCGACCTTAACTGTAGCTGTACCATGATATTTGCATTGCTACTAAGTAACCCTCCAATTGTTCTCCACTAATTCCCCCGCTAAAGCCCCTCACCATCCCAAGTTGGGCCATCATCCCAGTGATCGGCATACCACCCCCGTCCCCCCGGATCCCTAGGCCCCCGAGAGGCCAGGACCCATCCATCGAAAACAGCACACAGTGCCACCCACAAAATTATGTGTGTGTGTGTGTGTGTGGGTGTGTGTGTGTGTGTGTGTGTGTGTGTGTGTGTGTGTGTGTGTGTGTGTGTGTGTGTGTGTGTGTGTGTGTGTGTGTGCGTGTGCGTGTGCGTGTGCATATGTGTGTGTGTGTGTGGTGTGTGTGTGTGGTGTGTGTGTGTGTGTGTGTGTGTGTGTGTGTGTGTGTGTGTGTGTGTGTGTGTGTGTGTGTGTGTGTGTGTGTGTGTGGTGTGTGCGTCTACTGCTGGACGAGGCTACCCGTGACTGCTGTATCTTCCTGTGCACCATGAGTTTACCCATGAATTGCCAGAGGTTCCATGGCCATTGTATTGATTATATTTATATGATTACTGTACCTGAGGCTGGAGGGCTGCCAGTTGCCTGAGAAAGCACAGGGTGAAGGTGTGGACAAACAAATCCTCAGCACCCCCAACATCTTCCTGTGCCTATGGACCTACACAGAGCAGAGCAGACCAGAGCAGGACAAAGCAGGGCAGAGCAGAGCAGGACAGAGCAGGGCAGAGCAGGACAGAGTAGAGCAGGACAGAGCAGAACAGAGCAGAGCAGGACAGAGCAGGACAGAACAGAGCAGGACAGAGCAGGACAGAACAGAGCAGGACAGAGTAGAGTAGGACAGAGCAGGACAGAGCAGAGCAGAGCAGAGCAGAGCAGGACAGAACAGAGCAGGACAGAGCAGGACAGAGTAGAGTAGGACAGAGCAGGACAGAGCAGAGCAGGACAGAACAGAACAGAGCAGGACAGAGCAGAGCAGAGCAGGACAGAACAGAACAGAGCAGGACAGAGCAGAGCAGAACAGAACAGAGCAGGACAGAGCAGAGCAGAACAGAGCAGGACAGAGCAGAGCAGAGCAGGACAGAGCAGAGCAGAGCAGGACAGAGCAGAGCAGAGCAGGACAGAGCAAGACAGAGCAGAGCAGAGCAGAGCATAGGAGGTCAGAGCAGAACAGAGCAGAATAGAGCAGAGCAGAGCAGAGCAGAACAGAAAAGAGCAGAGCAGAACAGAGCAGAGCAGAGCAGAACAGAAAAGAGCAGAGCAGAACAGAGCAGAATAGAGCAGAACAGAGAAGAGCAGAACAGAACAGAACAGAGCAGAGCAAAATTGAGCAGAACAGAGCAGAGCAGGACAAACAGCCTTTACCAGGGGAAAGACATACACACACCGCTCAACACACACAGCGCTCACTTGATAAACAAGATACCAGTACATATACTGTACCTATCAGTGAGTAATCAAATTGTTTACAGTAGAAGTATTGTATATCTACTTTATTCACTTTTCAGAATGAAAAGTTGGTATGGCTCACCTGAAGATGTCGTTCACTATTAAGAATATGGAGTCATGATGGGAGCAGGCTTTTGGCTGAAACACACACAAACACAAACGTGGTTACATATCAGGAGTGGCCTGTACATATGGATAAATGTAAACTACATGATCAAAAGTAGGTGGACACCCCTTCAGATTATTGGATTCGGCCATTTCAGCCACAGCCATTGCTGACAGGTGTATAAAATCGAGTGCACAGCCTTGCAATCTCCATAGACAAACACTGGCAGTAGAATGGCCTGTACTGAAGAGCTCAGTGACTTTCAACGTGGCACAGTCAAAGGATGCCACCTTTCCAACAAGTCATTTTGTCAAGTCAATTTCTGCCTTGCTAGAGCTGCCCCGGTCAACTGTAAGTGCTGTTATTGTGAAGTGGAAACGTCTAGGAGAAACAACGGCTCAGCCGCGAAGTGGTAGGCCACACAAGCTCACAGAATGGGACTGCAGAGTGCTGAAGAGCGTAGCACTTAAAAAGCGTCTGTCCTCGGTTGCAATACTCACTATCAAGTTCCAAACTGTCTCTGGAAGCAACTTCAGCACAATGACTGTTCGTCGGGAGCTTCATGAAATTGGTTTCCATGGCCGAGCAGTGGCACACAAGCCTAAGATCACCATGTGCAATGCCAAGCATCGACTGGAGTGGTGTAAAGCTCGCCGCCATTGGACTCTGGAGCAGTGGAAACACGTTCTCTGGAGTGATGAATCACGCTTCACCATCTGGCAGTCCGACGGACAAATCTGGGTTTGGCAGATGCCAGGAGAATGCTACCTGCCCGAATGCATAGTGCCAACTGTAAAGTTTGGTGGAGGAGGAATAATGGTCTGGGGCTGTTTTTCATGGTTCGGGCTAGGCCCCTTAGTTCCAGTGAAGGGAAATCTTAACGAAACAGCATACAATTACATTCTAGACGGTTCTGTGCTTCCAACACTGTGGCAACAGTTTGGGGAAGGTCCTTTCCTGTTTCAGCATGACAATGCCCCTTTACACAAAGTGAGGTCCATACAGAAATGTTTTGTCGAGATTGGTGTGGAAGAACTTGACTGGCCTGCACAGAGCCCTGACCTCAACTCCTTTGAACACCTTTGGGATGAATTGGAACGCTGACTGTGAACCAGGCCGAATCACCCAACATCAGTGCCTGACCTCACTAATGCTCTAGGCTGTTATAGCAGCAAAGGGGGTACCAACTCCATATTAATGCCCATGATTTTGAAATGAGATGTTTGATGAGCAGGTGTCCACATACTTTTGGTCATGTAGTGTATCTCTTCCACCACCTGGTGTCACTGTTGTACCGTCCACAAACTGCCCTCATCAAAGATACACTACCCCTATTTTCACACACTGTTCCAACTGCCCTCATCAAAATTACACCACCCCTATTTTCACACACTGTTCCTCACCATTGGTTTATCATTCTACCCCTCTCTTGTTCTCACTTTTCTCTCCCTCTCTCCATCCCCATGTCCTAATGCAGCACCCCATCATGTGTTTTAGATCAAACATGTTTTAAAACGCTCCTGAGAAAACATTCAACAGCTGCACTGTAATTGCGTGCTTCGCTCTCTCTCCCAATGTCCACTTCATACATCTTTTACCACCAAAACAACCTTCATTAGCCTCCCTCCCTCTCTTTTCTCATCTCATATGGGCTAAAAAGCAGTACAAATACTCCCCTTCAGTTCCTACCGCTCCAGATCCTCTCCTAGTAATAACCCTTCATATAGGAAGACCACATGTCTCTCCTGAGGCTTGGATCCTATATGAGAGAGAGGGAGGGAGGGAGGGAGAAAGAGAGAGAGAGAGAGAGAGAGAGAGAGAGAGAGAGAGAGAGAGAGAGAGAGGGAGAGAGAGAGAGAGAGAGAGAGAGAGAGAGAGAGAGAGAGAGAGAGAGAGAGAGAGAGAGAGAGAGAGAGAGAGAGAGAGAGAGAGAGAGAGAGAGAGAGAGAGAGAGAGAGAGAGAGAGAGAGAGAGAGAGAGAAATTTATAGGACTGTGCCTCCTGTGCCTACTGAGCTGATTTTGGCCCATTCCTCCTGACAGAACTGGTGTAACTGAGTCAGGTTTGTAGGCCTCCTTGCTCGCACACACTTTTTCAGTTCTTCCCACAAATGTTCTATAGGATTGAGGTCAGGGCTTTGTAATGGCCACTCCAATACCTTGACTTTGTTGTCCTTAAACCATTTTGCCACAACTTTGGAAGTATGCTTGGGGTCATTGTCCATTTGGAAGACCCATTGGCAATCAAGCTTTAACTTCCTGACTGATGTCTTGAGATGTTGCTTCAATATATCCACATAATTTTCCTTCCTCATGATGCCATCTATTTTGTGAAGTGCACCAGTCCCTCCTGCAGCAAAGCACTCCCACAGCATGATGCTGCCACCCCCGTGCTTCACGGTTGGGATGGTGTTCTTCGGCTTGCAAGTGACCCCCTTTTTCCTCCAAACATAACGATGGTCATTATGGACAAACAGTTCTGTTTTTGTTTAATCAAACCAGAGGACATTTCTCCAAAAAGTACGATCTTTGTCCCATGCGCAGTTGCAAACCGTAGTCTGTCTTTTTTAATGCCGGTTTTGGAGCAGTGGCTTCTTTCTTGCTGAGCGGCCTTTCAGGTTATGTCGATATAGGACTCATTTTACTGTGGATATAGATACTTTTGTACCTGTTTCCTCCGGCATCTTCACAATGTCCTTTGCTGTTGTTCTGGGATTGATTTGCACTTTTCGCACCAAAGTACGTTCATCTCTAGGAGACAGAACGTGTCTCCTTCCTGAGCGGTATGACGGATGTGTGGTCCCATGGTGTTTATACTTGCGTACTATTGTTTGTACAGATGAACGTGGTACCTTCAGGCGTTTGGAAATTGCTCCCAAGGATGAACCAGACTTGTGGAGGTCTACCATCTTTTTTCTGAGGTCTTGGCTGATTTCTTTTGATTTTCCCATGATGTCAAGCAAAGAGGCACTGAGTTTGAATGTAGGCCTTGAAATACATCCACAGGTACACCTCCAATTGATGTCAATTAGCCTATCAGAAGCTTCTAAAGCCATGACATCATTTTCTGGAATTTTCCAAGCTGTTTAAAGGCACAGTCAACTTCGTGTACGTAAACTTCTGACCCACTGGAATTGTGATACAGTGAATTATAAGTGAAATAATCTGTCTGTAAACAATTGTTGGAAAAATGACTTGTGTCATGCACAAAGTAGATGTCCTAACCGACTTGGCAAAACTGTAGTTTGTTAACAAGAAATTTGTGGAGTGGTTGAAAAACGAGTTTTAATGACTCCAACCTAAGTGTACTGACACTTCCTCAATTTGTACTCTAGATCCTCTCCTAGTAATAACCCTTCTTATAGTAAGACCAAATCTCTCCTGGGGCTTGGATCCTATATATGAGAGAGAGAGAGAGAGAGAGAGAGAGAGAGAGAGAGAGAGAGAGAGAGAGAGAGAGAGAGAGAGAGAGAGAGAGAGAGAGAGAGAGAGAGAGAGAGAGAGAGAGAGAGAGAGAGAGAGAGAGAGAGAGAGAGAGAGAGATCTCTGCAGGTCATCATTTTTGATTGCATAGTGTGGTCTCATTATCATTTATCACCCCGAACAGCCAATTCACAATCTCCCAAAACCATCCAACAACCTACAGAACTTTGTCAATCCATCCCAACTCAACAACCATCTCACAACCCCCCACACCAAAATTATCTCCCAATTTCCCCCAACCCATCGTCTTCTCATGCCAAAACCCCAGCAACATTTATGCAACATCTCCACTATCATCCCATATATATATATATATTTTTTTTTTTTGTCATTTAGCAGACGCTCTTATCCAGAGCGACTTACAGTTAGTGAGTGCATACATTATTTTTTATATAATGTCATGTCTCTAAAGACAAGGAAGACTAGGCAGGAGTAGTGTAAAGTTGCCCCTAGACTCTAATCAACCGTGAGTTTTACCTCCAATTCCACCCATTTTTAAGGAAGATTTGGAGAGGATGAGCTGATCCTAGCTCGGTGTTTAACTTGTAGCAGATACCTAATGGGAGGTGGTCTTTGTAAAAGTAACTAGCCCCCTCTAGTGTTCATCTTATGTCATTGCACCATCCTACCCCAGACCCACTCCATCCTCTTGACTTTTCGGCCTCTTCCCATCCTCTAACTCTCATGATCATGACACATGAGACATATTTATCATGTAGTAGGTCGCCTCTCCTCCGCTCAGCTTAGCAAACAAGAGATCAAATACGACAATCCTGGAGCCATATAAAAGATGTTAATGCGTGTGTGTGTGTATGGATGAGCATTAGCGAGCACACGTGTGTGTGTGTGTGTGCATGTATGTGTGAGCACGTGCGCGCGCATGAGGGATGACAGTTTTCTCTAGTGAAAACAGACAGGTTTTTAGCATCCTCCTCCTTCCACTAGTACTTCAAGGCGGTCAATTACAGCACGCCTAAACATCCTGTTGTTGGCAGCCAGGCCCAGGAAGACCCTGTTTATTGTTATTGGACCTCCATCTCAGAGAGAGGATGAGGAGGAAAAAATAGCTAAAAACAGGAATGTGATACTAATTCCACCATTTTATATTGCAGTTTACAACAGAGAGAGAGAGGTGAGCCAGTCAGCTTCTATACCTATCACACAGACACACACATACACACACACACACACACGTGGACACGCAGGCACACACACACAAAGTCTACACACATCTCCATGATCCAAACAAACAAGAAAGCTAAGTGGAACCCAACATAGGCCTCCCCCGCTATTAACGACTTACGACAGACGCAGCCAAACAGATGCACTCAAACAAACCAAGCTGGAGCTGTGTGTGTATGTGTGTGTGTGTGTGTGTGTGTGTGTGTGTATGTGTGTGTGTGTGTGTGTGTGTGTGTGTGTGTGTGTGCGTGTGTGTGCGTGTGCGTTAGAGATAGGCGATATGGACAAAAATCCAAATAGAGATGCATAAAACATTTTTTTGGGTTAATGATCAAATCAGCAATAAATTACAGAAAACAATTTGGGGGAGGTGCTAGAGCTGGGTGATGTGGACCAATAGGCATATTGGGATACATGTAACTATTTTGCTTGATAACAATAAATACAATGATAAACAAAATGTGTTTAATGGACAGTTACTTTATATTAGCGGCAGGGCTCTAGACAACTTTCCAGTGCCAAGTAAGACAACTGAGATGGAAGCCAATGATTACATAAGTCATCTATTTCATCTAACTTATCCAGGGAATGCATGATTGATATTTGATGTGCAACCTGTCAAATAGGATCCAGAATTATTACGATTTCTTTTTGGTTCTTCAGGGAATTTGCTGACATTTTATGCATATTCACCTAGGCTATTTTACTCACCACCTGAGGAAGTGGGAACTCAAAACACTTAGCTAGATTGCTAACTCTAAATATGATATTGTTGCTAGATAGCCATGTAGGCTAACTTGATTAATCTATCAGTAAATGTAGGCTAATGTCCAACAAAAACTTTCCAGCGCTAGCACTGCTGTAACGCAGTTTCTTTGGACCCCCGCAAGGTCGGAGTTCGGCCCTCTGCCCCCCATCCCCCCACCCCCCCAAAAAAACTAAAAAACCTGTCAGCCAGACAGCCACTTACAAAGTAGGCCTATAGACTACCGATCACTGTCCATGGTGCTGAAATTGCGACATGTCTTTGCGGCTGCATGTCTTTCGAATCGATGACGGGCGTTCTGTTGTGCCCGGGTTTGTATAGCTTTGCTTTAGCTGATGGATAACTGATTGTTGGTAGGCCTATTGGGTCTTAATTTTCACATGTTAAGCCTAACATTTCACAAAGCTTTTATAGACTGCTGGCTGGTGGCAACAATGCAATTAGGCCTACTTGTTCAGTAATTCAAGTTGGAAATTCATACATTGCAGATTGTACCTGAACCTTCATGACTGAGCTGTCTTCGCCCTCTCTCCCAGCTCGGATAGAAAGTTGTTGTGCGTAAAACCAGTCTATTAATGCTAAATAATACAGTCAGTCCTCCTCAAAACACTAGCTTTACTAGGGATTGTTTCATTATGCTGTTTACCCTCTATAGCTATACACCGTATTTATCTGCTATTTATAAACTTTATAAAAATTACACATCAAATAGCCTAACAATGAGAAAAAAAGTAGTCGGCTGGAGGATAAATTCAGCCACTACTCAGCGGGTTTTGTCTGGCTAATAGCCTACACAAATGGGCTGCAATATTCAAGGTACATGTAATTAAATAAAATGCAATTCAACTTGAGACTCCCCTGGTCTCCTGAAGTCCTCCTTTCTTGTGTGTAAATGTTTTCACCACGGCCTGTTGGTCCAGGTTTTCTATACTGAGTATTGACAACCCAGGCAGTCCTATAAACAAAATTGCAAACCGCGTTTTTTGTTCAAGCCTTCAAGAACTGTTGTCCTCTAAAGATGATAATCTGTTTGTACCTTCCAATTTATTGGCTGTCCAGTATTCAGACAACATGTCCACAGAGCTTCCTATACAGTTAATCTCTTTCAGTAACATGTTGAGGCCGCCAATTAAGTCCCCTCTCTCCAACGTACCTGATGAGGACCTATGAGAGGGGGGAGAGATAGAGAAAGCAGCAGAATCAAAGTACACCTAAAGGCTACTATAATTGCTGTGATGAGATTTCCTGTGTGTACACTGTAGGGCCCCAATCTCTCTCCATCTCAGTTCAAGGAAGATGTTTGCCCTTAACCACAGATCTAGGATCAGATTACTCTACCCCAGACACACACATATACACACACACGTAAATAAATATTATGAAATACTATATCAACCTTATGGAATACTATATCAACCTTAATTGTTGGGGGGGTTGTAACTATCTGACCCTCTATCAGTGGTCAGGGGTAACTTATGCCTACATACCAGTAGTGAGTGAGTGATGGAGTGCTCTAGGTTGTGTGGTATGGAGGCTGGGCTGGAGAGCACAGAGTCCAGTAAAGACATCACTGCCCCTTGTAGGCTGGCCAGGCTATGGCACCACAGAAACACCAGGCCTGGGCCTCCAGAGGCACACACTTTCTGCAACACACACACAGGTTGGGACATAGTGGTGGTGGTGGTGAATAAGAGGACCAGAGCTAGAGATGGGACATAGTGGTGGTGGTGGACAGTAAGAGGACCAGAGCTAGAGATGGGACATAGTGGTGGTGGTGGGTAAGAGGACCAGAGCTAGAGATAGGACATAGTGGTGGTGACGGTGAGTAAGTGGACCAGAGCTAGAGATGGGACATAGTGGTGGTGGTGAAGAGTAAGAGGACCAGAGCTAGAGATGGGACATAGTGGTGGTGGTGGAGAGTAAGAGGACCAGAGCTAGAGATAGGACATAGTAGTGGTGACGGTGAGTAAGTGGACCAGAGCTAGAGATGGGACATAGTGGTGGTGGTGGAGAGTAAGAGGACCAGAGCTAGAGATGGGACATAGTGGTGGTGGTGGAGAGTAAGAGGACCAGAGCTAGAGATGGGACATAGTGGTGGTAGTGGAGAGTAAGAGGACCAGAGCTAGAGATGGGACATAGTGGTGGTGGTGGAGAGTAAGAGGACCAGAGCTAGAGATGGGACATAGTGGTGGTGGTGGAGAGTAAGAGGACCAGAGCTAGAGATGGGACATAGTGGTGGTAGTGGAGAGTAAGAGGACCAGAGCTAGAGATGGGACATAGTGGTGGTGGTGGAGAGTAAGAGGACCAGAGCTAGAGATGGGACATAGTGGTGGTGGTGGAGAGTAAGAGGACCAGAGCTAGAGATGGGACATAGTGGTGGTGGTGGAGAGTAAGAGGACCAGAGCTAGAGATGGGACATAGTGGTGGTGGTGGAGAGTAAGAGGACCAGAGCTAGAGATGGGACATAGTGGTGGTGGTGGAGAGTAAGAGGAAATATACAGTACCTCTGATTAGGGTCAGACAAACTGTTGCAGCTCTCCCCAACCTCCATCACTAGCAACCACACCATATGACCAGCCAATAACTTGTTACAGGCACAGACACAGACACAGACACAGACACAGACACACACACACACACACACACACACACACACACACACACACACACACACACACACACACACACACACACACACACACACACAGAGACACACACATACACACACACACACACAGACACACACACACACACAGACACACACACACACACACAGACACACACACACACACACACACACACACAGGTAAATAAATATTATGGAATACTATATCACCTTTTAAATATGATCCTTCATTAAATGTGCAAAAACATCAAGAAGCATTCATACCTTTCTTAGAACCTTTAAATGGTATTCATTTGGTGGCAGGCCCGTATGTTTCACTAACACACGTGTTACACTGTCCTCTTCTTTCTGTAGCAAGCTGACATAACATTATGGGAGGAAAGAGAACAATGTTCAGTAGGCTAACACTACATTTGACAGTATAAGTGACTAACCTGAGATAGTGTGTGTGGTGTGTTGTGTGTCCACAGCTTCAAAGTTAACGAGCACATAGATTGATCATATGTCACCTCTTATGGCATCATATCATACCAACTACGTGTGGACAAGAAAGGAACTCCAGCAATTACATGAGAGCGCAGGTATGGACAACATATGAGCCACTTCAGAAATGTAAATCTTTCTACGGGGGTCTGCTTTTAACAAGCATATTTCAGAGGGGGCCTCTCACACACCAATAAACCCAACTGATTTCACAAGCCTTTACAATCAGAGCTTGTGTCACTACAGAGAGTGAAAAAGTATCTCCTATCTAACACTGCCCTACCCTCCCTCCCAGTTTCTACCTGATCCTCACTGGCCAACCCAGGACAATGACAACAGCTGGGGACCGTTCAGTAGACACCAAACAGGAGAAAATACATTGAAAAAGAACAAGTAGCCTACTGCTAGAACTTCTCCAATAAGATCGCTCATTTTAACTGTGTGTGTGTGTGTGTGTGTGTGTGCACGTGCACGTGTTGAGTTGTGTCTCAAACACGGTGGCAGTTTGAGTTAGCCATTATGGCACAGCTGGACACACTGTAGAGCCCTCCACAAGCAGACTCCCTGTAATGCTGGGGCCATATCTATCAAGATTCCGAATGCTGATTAAGGACGAGTTTGTTATGTGGGCAGCTTGTCTCTCCCTTTTCTGTTTCCCTTCCTCCTTGTTTTGTCCCCTCTTTGTCTGTTGTATCTGTATGTGTGTTTGTCCCCATTATGTGGGTGTGTCTGGAGTGGATCGGGGGGCGTGCTCAGGATCTGCCTCTCCTGTGCAGCTGCGGGTTGTTTCCAGTGATTCCTGCCTACGCAGCTGCATCATATTCTCTCATCAACCTGAACTACTAATTCCTGGGCATGGCATTCCACCGGCGCCAGATCGTTGTTCTTACCAGAGCGGTAACTTGGCTCACCAGTAGAGTTAAATTGTCTTTGTCTTCAGCCTGGCTCTTTACTCTCCTTAACCTGTCGTTTGTTTTGTCTTCAGTTCAGACATACCTCCCAACCTGCCTGCCTGCCTGCCTCAGCCTCTCCTTCCTCCGGAGCCGACTAGCCCACTCTGTTCCTCTTCTTCAGTTGTTTTTGGACTAAGACAAATTGAACTTTATTAAAATAATTTTTGTTTCTTCCACTCCCTTAGTCGTGTTTGTTTCTCTGAGTGCTGGGTTGAACCATAGCCTAACAGAACGATCTGGCCATGGACCCAACAGAGAAACAGTACGGGGCAAACGAAGACAGCTTCCAACAAGCTATCCAGGCTCAAGGAACGTTGCTAGGACAGCATGACCAATTGATTCGGACTCTTTTGGAAGATAATCATCAACTGCTGAACCAGGTGACTCAGTTAACTACACAAGTCTCTAAATTGTCTGTTATCAGTTCTCTATCTCTCTCTGACCCCCAGTTTGATGCACCCCAAGTTGTTTCCTCTGACATTATGCAGGCTTCGTTCCATCGGGAACCCCCTGTCACGTCGCCTGAACCGTTCAATGGAGAATTGGACAAGTGCCGGGGATTTTTGCTTCAGTGTGACTTGATTTTTCGGCAGAGACCACTGTCATTTTCTACTGATTCCTCTAAGGTACATTATGTTCTGGGGCTGTTAAGAGGGAGAGCTCTGGTTTGGGCTGAGGCTGTGTGCTCAAATCAAACTTTGACTGGATTGACTTTTGCTGATTTTTCTGCTAAATTGAAGACTGTTTTTGACCATCCTGACCATGTGGGTAATTCCTCCAAGATACTTTTTAATTTGAGGCAGGGTTCTAACAGTGTGGCTGAGTACTCTATTGAGTTCTGGACTTTGGCAGCGGACTCCAAGTGGAACAATGTGGCACTTCAAGTCGCATTTCTAAACGGTTTGAATGAAGCCATTAAGGATGAACTGACTGCTCGTGACGAGCCACATGATTTACATTCTCTCGTTTCCCTGTCCATTAAGCTAGACAACCGGTTGCGGGAGAGGCGTCGGGAGAGAGGCGGTCGGCCACATCTAGGAGGATGAGTTCCCCAGCCTTCAACCACTCGAGTCTCGCCTCCCCGGAGCCGACAGCTTCTTGTTCCTGATCCCATCCCGAGCACAGAGGAGGAACCAATGCAAGTGGGTCGAGCTCGACTACCTCCAGCAGAGCGGCAACGGTGCCTCCAGGCAGGTGAGTGCCTGTACTGTGGAGACGCCACACACATTCTGGCTACATGCCCTAAGCGACCAAAAGACAAGGCTCGCTCGTAACGGTGGGTCTACTTGCGAGCCCAGAGTTAGATCCTGAACCCATCATTCCCCGATTACAAGTACCTGTAACCTTACGTTTCCAGAGTCATTCCCTGCCACTCTCAGCTCTCATAGACTCAGGTGCAGAAGACAACTTTATTAGCCACCAGTTCGTTACACAAGCTCGTATCCCCATGGAGCCACTACCTACCCCCATTCGGGTCACAGCCCTTGATGGGCGCCTCCTCGCGGAGATAACTCATCAAACCACCCCCGTTTCCCTAGTGATTTCTGGCAATCATTGTGAAAGCATTCAGTTAAGAGTTATGTCTGGCTCAGCTACCTCCCTAATCCTTGGCTTCCCCTGGTTGGCTCTTCACAACCCACAAATTGATTGGACACGTCACACCATTCTCAGTTGGAGCACTAACTGCCATTCAGAGTGCCTTAGGTCAGCGGTTCCCCCCACTAAGTGTAACCCAACTCATCCCTCAGCTCCTCTCGATCTGTCATCTGTCCCCAAAGAATATCATGACTTAGCAGAGGTTTTCAGTAAGGACAAGGCTCTGTCTCTACCACCACATAGGCCTTATGATTGCCCTATTGAACTGCTTCCTGGTGCTCCCTTGCCCTCTAGTCGCTTATACAATCTGTCCCGACCGGAAAGAGAGGCAATGGAGCAGTATATTGGTGATTCTCTGGCCTCGGGCATAATCCGTCCCTCGTCGTCTCCTTTGGGTGCAGGTTTCATTTTCGTTGAAAAGAAAGACAAGTCGTTACGCCCCTGTATCGATTTCAGGGGTTTAAACAACATAACTGTTAAAAACAAGTATCCCCTTCCACTCATCAACTCAGCTTTTGAACCTCTGCATGGCGCCACAGTTTTCTCCAAGCTCGACCTCAGGAACGCTTATCACCTTGTCAGAATCCGAAAGGGAGATGAGTGGAAAACCGCTTTCAACACTCCACTGGTGTAACGATCCCGGCAGTCTGAGTCGGGTCCTGTCTGTGGACTAGTTTTTATGTTCGTTATCTCCAGTTTCCCGAGGGTTCTGGAACGCTCCGGGGAGCTCTCTTGATTTCCGCACCTGCATCCCATCAGCAATCTGCACACCTGGTCCTGATCATCACCCTTCTTAGGCTCTGGCCTAACATCCATTCCCTGCCGGATCGTTAGCCATGAACAGTAGGTTTACCAGAGTATCAGTCTTAGAGCCTAGCGTTAGTTTTGTTGTTTTTGCACCTTGTTGGTTTGTTGCTTACTTACCCCCGTTTTGTTCCATCTGCAGTCACCCGTCCGGAACCTTCATCCAACCTCTGCCTGGTGGTCGGCGGCTGCCGACCCAGGATGGGATCAACCACTGCACCCCCAACAACTAATCAACGCCGCCCGCTCTGTTCCCTGGATTATTCAGCATCACTCTTGAATTTGTAAATAAACACTCACCTTCGTTTCAACTTACCTTGTCCTGGTCTGCTTCTGGGTTCTGGCTTAGCAACTCGTGACAGAACGATCCGGCCAGTAATGAACCCAGCGGACCTGGACTCTGTTCGCCATGCCATTACCCAGCAGGAGAAGATGTTGGGCCATCATAGCACGGTACTACAGGAGATCGCGTTGTCAGTTCGGAACCTTTCTACCGGTCTGACGGAGGTCCAGAACCAACGCAAGTGTCCGGTGGAGGATCCACTACCGGTTTCACCCATCTCGCCTGCCGCTTCTGAAGCCGTGTCCTTCCGTGAGCCCAAGGTTCCGACGCGGATAAATATGAGGGGGAGCTGGGAAGATGCCGTTCCTTCCTTATGCAGTGTGGATTAGTGTTCGATCTACAGCCCTACTCTTATGCCACAGACAAGGCTAGGATAGCCTTTGTGATTGAGTTGCTGCGTGGTCGAGCGCTGGAGTGGGCTTCAGCCGTTTGGGAACGACAGGATCCCTGCATGGCTTCATACCAGGGGTTCACGGCCGAGATGAGGAAGCTCTTCGACCATTCCGTCCGAGGGGGGGACGCAGCTAGGCGCCTGTTTTCGCTTCGCCAAGGAACTCGCAGCGTGGCCGACTTCGTGATCGAGTTCAAGACGTTGGCTGTGGAGAGTGGGTGGAATGAGGAGGCTCTGCAAGCGGCCTTTTACCAGGGTCTGTCGGAGCAGCTCAAGGATGAGTTGATCTCCTATCCGGAGCCTAGTGACCTGGACAGCTTGGTAGCCTTGTCTATTCGGGTGGATAATCGAGTCCGAGAGCGAAGGAGGGAGAAGCAATGGGTTCCGTCCAACCGATCAGCTTCTCAGGTTCCAGTCGGGTCGTCAAACTGCGCGGCTCGCTAAAGTTGGGAGGACTTTTAGCGAGCCAGTTTCGACCTCTCAATACCTCTGTCAGACCCCGTTTCCGGCTACCCTTATGAACAGGAATCAGAGCTTAGCGATTAACGCTTTATCGATTCAGGTGCCGATGGAAGCTTTCTAGATGCCGAGTTGGTGGAACAGCTGGGGCTTTCCAAGGAGCAATTGCCGGAAGCCATTGAAGCTACCACTCTGGACGGCAGTAGTCTGGCACGTATCACGATGAGGACTGAACCGGTTAAGATGCGGTTGTCGGGGGAATCATTCTGAGATGATTTCATTCTTCATTCTGCCGTCTTCCCATGTTCCTCTGGTCCTTGGATACCCCTGGCTGAAGGAACACAATCCCACGTTCGATTGGGTGACGGGCAAGGTAACGAGTTGGAGCCTTGATTGTCATGCTAACTGTCTCAAGACTGCCTGCCCCCATTCGGTTCCCAGTCAGGTGATTGAGGCTAAACCCCCAGATTTGTCCCTGGTTCCCGAGACATATCACGATTTGGGGGAAGTTTTCAGTAAGCAGAAGGCTCTGTCACTCCCCTCCCCACCGACCATATGATTGTGCCATCAACCTGTTCCCTGGAGCTGTCTACCCCAAGGGAAGGTTATACAGTATCTCCCGACCTGAACGTGAGGCTTTGGAGACCTACATCAAGGAGTCCCTAGCTGCTGGTCTCGTTCGTCCCTCGTCATCACCCCTGGGGGCAGGATTCTTCTTTGTGGGTAAGAAGGATGGCTCTCTTCGACCGTGTATTGATTATCGGGGGTTGAATGACATCACGGTCAAGAACAAGTATCCCCTGCCCTTGATGAGTTCTGCCTTCGACTCCTTACAGGGTGCTACGGTGTTCACCAAGCTAGACCTACGCAATGCGTATCACATGGTCCCGGATCAGAGAGGGGGACGAGTGGTTGACGGGTTTCAATACACCGATGGGTCACTTGAGTATCAGGTGATGCCGTTTGGACTGACCAATGCTCCAGCGGTATTCCAGAGTATGGTGAACGACGTCCTGAGAGATATGATCGGTCTCTTTGTGTTTGTTTACCTGGATGACATTCTGATCTTCTCGAAGGAACCTTCCGACCACGTCCAGCATGTCCGGCAGGTTCTGCAGCGATTGTTGGAGAATCGCCTGTTCGTGAAGGCCGAGAAGTGCGAGTTTCACGCCCACACGACATCCTTTCTCGGGTACATCATCTCCAGGGGAGAGATTAGGATGGACCAGGAGAAGGTTAGAGCGGTTCTGGAATGGGCCCAGCCCGGTACGAGATTGCAGCTCCAGAGATTTTTGGGGTTTGCGAATTTCTACCGCAGATTCATCCGGGATTACAGCCGTGTGGCCGCTCCGTTAACTGCCTTGACTTCCAGTATCAGGACCTTCAAGTGGAATCCGGAGGCGGATCGAGCGTTTCTGGATTTGAAGAGGCGATTCACCAACGCACCGATTCTCTCTCAACCCGGACACGGCCCGTCAGTTCGTGCGTTGAAGTGGGCCGCGTCTGATGTGGGAGTTGGCGCCATCCTGTCGCAGCGATGCTCCACGGACAGTAAACTCCATCCCTGCGCCTACTACTCTCGTCGCCTTTCGCCTGCGGAGAGGAATTACGATGTGGGTAACCGGGAGCTTCTCGCGGTGAAACTTGCCTTGGAGGAGTGGCGCCACTGGTTGGAGGGGGCGGAGCAACCGTTTATTGTCTGGACTGACCACAAGAATCTTGCTTACGTGCAATCGGCTAAAGCGTCTCAACTCCCGTCAGGCCAGGTGGGCGTTGTTTTTCGGACGATTCAAGTTTTCCCTGACGTTCCGACCTGGATCTAAGAACGGCAAGGCGGACGCCTTGTCCCGGATGTTCTCCAAGACGGAGGAGAGTGGGTCCAAGACCGAGACAATTCTTCCCCGGAACTGCGTCGTGGGAGCAGTTATGTGGAAGATTGAGGAGGAGGTGCTGGCGGCCCTTCGGACTCAGCCCGGTCCCGGTAACGGTCCACCCGGTCGGTTGTTTGTGCCTGAGTCGGTTCGTCCTGCTGTCCTCAAATGGTCCCACGCCAGCAAGATGGCTTGTCACCCTGGCGTGGCTCGGACAATGGCGTTTCTTCGCAGAGCGTTTTGGTGGCCTGCCATGGCCGAGGATACTCGGGGTTATGTTGCTGCCTGTCCAGTGTGTGCGCAGAATAAGAGTACCAATCGGCCCAGCTCTGGACTACTTCACCCCCTTCCTATTCCCCGGCGACCATGGTCGCATCTGGCCCCTGGACTTTGTCACTGGGTTGCCCGCTTCTGAGGGGAACACGGTCGTTCTGACTATCGTGGACAGATTCAGCAAGTTCGCCCACTTTGTGCCAATTGCCAAGCTTCCCTCTGCCTCGGAGACGTCCGAGATCCTGGTTAGGGAGGTTTTCAGGGTCCACGGGTTGCCCAGTGATATCGTTTCCGACCGTGGCCCTCAGTTTACCTCTGCTGTCTGGAAGTCCTTCTGTTTGGCCATTGGAGCTACAGTCAGTCTCACATCTGGTTTTCACCCCCAAGCTAATGGTCAGGCGGAGAGAGCCAACCAGAAGATGGAATCCACGCTACGCTGCCTGGCCTCTTCCAACCCCACCTCCTGGGTCTCTCAGTTGCCTTGGGTTGAGTATGCCCACAATACTCTCCCTACATCTGCCACTGGGATGTCTCCCTTCCAGTGCCTGTATGGCTACCAACCTCCCTTGTTCCCTTCTCAGGAGAAGGAGCTCTCAGTGCCTTCTGTTCAGGTCCATATTCGTCGTTGCCACCGGACCTGGCATCGGGCCAGAAAAGCACTCCTTAGAGTTTCGGACCGGTATCAGCTCCAGGCGAATCGTCGCCGGATCCCCGCTCCCACCTACACCATCGGAGATAGGGTCTGGTTGGCACACGGGATCTTCCTTTACGGACTGAGTCTAGGAAGTTGTTACCGAAGTTCATTGGTCCGTTTGTGGTGGAGAAGGTGATCAATCCGGTGGCAGTTCGACTCAAACTCCCGAGGACGCTCAGAGTCCATCCCACCTTTCATGTCTCCTGCCTCAAGCCTGTTTTTCTCAGTCCTCTGTTGCCTCCTCCGCCTCCTCCTCCTCCTCCTCGGATGATCGGAGGTGGTCCTGCCTACACGGTGCGTCGCATCATGGATTCCAGACGGGCGGGGCCGGGGTTTCCAGTATCTCGTGGACTGGGAGGGGTATGGTCCTGAAGAGAGGAGTTGGTTTCCGCGGCGACAGGTCCTAGATGCTGACCTCATCAGTGACTTCTACCGCCTCCATCCTGGCGCTCCGGGGAGTCCGCCCGGTGGCGTTCGTCGGAGGGGGGTACTGTAACGATCCCGGCAGTCTGAGTCGGGTCCTGTCTGTGGACTAGTTTTTATGTTCGTTATCTCCAGTTTCCCGAGGGTTCTGGAACGCTCCGGGAGCTCTCTTGATTTCCGCACCTGCATCCCATCAGCAATCTGCACACCTGGTCCTGATCATCACCCTTCTTAGGCTCTGGCCTAACATCCATTCCCTGCCGGATCGTTAGCCATGAACAGTAGGTTTACCAGAGTATCAGTCTTAGAGCCTAGCGTTAGTTTTGTTGTTTTTGCACCTTGTTGGTTTGTTGCTTACTTACCCCCGTTTTGTTCCATCTGCAGTCACCCGTCCGGAACCTTCATCCAACCTCTGCCTGGTGGTCGGCGGCTGCCGACCCAGGATGGGATCAACCACTGCACCCCCAACAACTAATCAACGCCGCCCGCTCTGTTCCCTGGATTATTCAGCATCACTCTTGAATTTGTAAATAAACACTCACCTTCGTTTCAACTTACCTTGTCCTGGTCTGCTTCTGGGTTCTGGCTTAGCAACTCGTGACAACTGGGGCATTTTGAGTATTTGGTCATGCCCTTTGGGCTCTCAAACGCCCCTGCTGTATTCCAAGCCATGGTGAACGATGTTCTTAGGGATTTTTTGAACCATTTTGTCTTTGTATACCTGGATGATATTCTTGTTTTTTCCAAGTCACCCGAGGAGCATGAGTCACACGTCCGTCAAGTCCTTCAACGGCTCTTGGAGAATAAGCTGTACGTCAAAGCAGAAAAGTGTGAGTTCCACAAACAGTCTACATCGTTCCTTGGTTTCATCATTGAGAGCGGGCAGGTGAAGGCGGACCCCGAGAAGATCCGGGCAGTGACGGAATGGCCCACACCCACCACCCGTAAGCAACTTCAACGATTTTTGGGCTTTGCTAACTTCTACCGTAGATTCATTAAGGGTTTTAGTAAAGTGGTGGCACCCCTTACTAGACTCACATCCCCAAAAGTCCCTTTTCTGTGGTCCCCTGAGGCGGAGCAGGCAGTAGGGGTTTTGAAGGAACTGTTTTCCACCTCCCCGTGTTGATACACCCCAATACCTCTCTGCAGTTTATTGTGGAGGTGGACGCGTCTGACTCAGGTGTGGGAGCAGTCCTCTCCCAGCGCTCCCCCACTGACCAAAAGCTTCACCCCTGTGCTTTTTTCTCCAAGAAATTGTCACCCACAGAACGGAATTACGACGTTGGAAACCGGGAACTGCTGGCGGTCAAGCTAGCACTGGAAGAATGGCGGCACTGGCTGGATGGAGCTGAACTGCCGTTTGTGGTCTGGACAGACCACAAAAACGTGGCTTACATCCAAGCCACTAAGAGACTCAACTCACGCCAAGCCAGATGGGCCCTGTTTTTTAGTAGGTTTAACTTTATTCTTACATACAGACCGGGGTCAAGAAATGTTAAACCAGTTGCTTTGTCCCGCCAGTTTGCTGACCCTTCGGAGACCAGCGAGCCTGAGGCAGTCCTACCTTCCTCATGCGTCGTGGCGGCAGTACAGTGGGAGATCGAGTCTCTTGTGAAGACTGCACTTGCCACGGACCCGGGACCGGGTGATGGACCTCCCAACCTACTCTTTGTTCCCGAGACGGTCCGGTCTCAGGTGTTGCAGTGGATTCACACCTCCCGTTTTGCTGGTCACCCTGGGATGAGACGCACGTTGACGCTGCTTAGGAGACATTTTTGGTGGCCTTCAATGGAAACTGACGTTTGGGCTTTTGTGGCAGCCTGTTCAACCTGTGCTCGGGCAAAGCCTCCCATCAGTCCCCTTCGGGGCTGCTGCTACCCCTCCCAGTTCCCAGCCGTCCCTGGTCCCACATAGCCATGGATTTTGTCACCGGCCTACCCAAGTCTGAAGGTAATGATACTATACTTACCATTGTGGACAGATTCTCTAAATCTGTTCACTATATAGCATTACCAAAATTACCGTCTGCCAGTGAGACAGCGGACCTCCTAGTCCAACATGTATTCCGTCCCCATGGAATACCTGTGGACATCGTATCTGATAGAGGCCCACAGTTTACTTCCCGTGTTTGGAAGGTGTTCTGTTCTGCTTTGGGTGCTTCCGTTAGTCTGTCCTCAGGGTTTCATCCCCAGACCAACGGTCAAACAGAAAGAGCCAATCAAAACCTCGAAGCAACCCTTCGTTGTGTGGCTGCTCAACATCCATCATCCTGGGCCAAACATCTGCCTTGGATAGAGTACGCCCACAACTCCCTCACCACCTCTGCCACCGGCCTTTCACCCTTCGAAGTAACCATGGGTTATCAACCCCCTCTGTTTCCTGCTCAGGAGAAGGAATTGGCTGTTCCTTCGGTTCAGGAGAACCTCCGCCGCTGCCAGAGAGTGTGGAGCGACGCTCGGGAAGCGTTGCTTCGGACCACCGACAGGAACAAGACAACAGCGGATAGGAGCAGGACTCCCGCACCTGTGTTTCATCCTGGTCAAGAAGTTTGGCTGTCATCTAAGAACGTACCTCTTTGTACCAAATCACGCAAGCTGTCTCCCTCGGTACCTGGGTCCGTTTGTGGTGGAGTCCATCGTTAACCCTGCTGCGGTTCGTTTGAAGTTGCCTTCAGCCATGAAGATACACCCTACTTTCCACGTCTCCCAACTGAAACCTGTGTCCTCCAGCCTTTTGTGTCCGCCGGCAGATCCACCTCCACCTGTTCGCCTCATTGACGACCATCCGGCCTACACCGTCAGTAGGCTCCTGGACTCTCGGAGGCGGGGTAGGGGTCTCCAATACCTAGTCGATTGGGAAGGTTATGGACCAGAGGAGAGGTCTTGGGTCCCTAAGCGTTTTGTGTTGGATCCTCAGCTGATCACGGACTTCCATCACGACAACCCTGACAGGCCTGGTGGGTCGCCAGGTGGCGACCATTGAGGGGGGGGGTACTGTTATGTGGGCAGCTTGTCTCTCCCTTTTCTGTTTCCCTTCCTCCTTGTTTTGTCCCCTCTTTGTCTGTTGTATCTGTATGTGTGTTTGTCCCCATTATGTGGGTGTGTCTGGAGTGGATCGGGGGGCGTGCTCAGGATCTGCCTCTCCTGTTCAGCTGCGGGTTGTTTCCAGTGATTCCTGCCTACGCAGCTGCATCCTATTCTCTCATCAACCTGCACTACTAATTCCTGGGCATGGCATTCCACCGGCGCCAGATCGTTGTTCTTACCAGAGCGGTAACTTGGCTCACCAGTAGAGTTAAATTGTCTTTGTCTTCAGCATGGCTCTTTACTCTCCTTAACCTGTCGTTTGTTTTGTCTTCAGTTCAGACATACCTCCCAACCTGCCTGCCTGCCTGCCTCAGCCTCTCCTTCCTCCGGAGCCGACTAGCCCACTCTGTTCCTTTTCTTCAGTTGTTTTTGGACTAAGACAAATTGAACTTTTATTAAAATAATTTTTGTTTCTTCCACTCCCTTAGTCGTGTTTGTTTCTCTGAGTGCTGGGTTGAACCATAGCCTAACAGAGTTCTGCCTTTTAGATCACAATGAATAAGACCACATATACAGAAGGATTACTTTATCCTATCCCAGGTATTCCTTAAAGAGGTGGGGTTTCAAGTGTCTCCGGAAGGTGGTGAGTGACTCCGCTGTCCTGGCGTCGTGGGGAAGCTTGTTCCACCATTGGGGTGCCAGAGCAGCGAACAGTTTTGACTGGGCTGAGCGGGAACTGTGCTTCCGCAGAGGTAGGGGGGCCAGCAGGCCAGAGGTGGATGAACGCAATGCCCTCATTTGGGTGTAGGGACTGATCAAAGCCTGAAGGTACGGAGGTGCTGTTCCCCTCACAGCTCCGTAGGCAAGCACCATGGTCTTGTAGCAGATGCGAGCTTCAACTGGAAGCCAGTGAAGTGTGCGGAGGAGCGGGGTGATGTGAGAGAACTTGGGAAGGTTGAACACCAGACGGGCTGCGGCATTCTGGATGAGTTGTAGGGGTTTAATGGCACAGGCAGGGAGCCCAGCCAACAGCGAGTTGCAGTAATCCAGACGGGAGATGACAAGTGCCTGGATTAGGACCTGTGCCGCTTCCTGTGTAAGGCAGGGTCGTACTCTCCGAATGTTGTAGAGCATGAACCTACAGGATCGGGTCACCGCATTGATGCTAGCGGAGAACGACAGGGTGTTGTCCAGGGTCACGCCAAGGCTCTTCGCACTCTGGGAGGAGGACACAACGGAGTTGTCAACTGTGATGGCGAGATCATGGAACGGACAGTCCTTCCCCGGGAGGAAGAGCAGCTCCGTCTTGCCGAGGTTCAGCTTGAGGTGGTGATCCGTCATCCACACTGATATGTCTGCCAGACATGCAGAGATGCGATTCGCCACCTGGTTATCAGAAGGGGGAAAGGAGAAGATTAGTTGTGTGTCGTCTGCGTAGCAATGATAGGAGAGGCCATGTGAGGATATGACAGAGCCAAGTGACTTGGTGTATAGCGAGAATAGGAGAGGGCCTAGAACTGTTCACTTTTCACCTGACAACAATAACTGAGTGAATATTCTGTGGCTATTCACTCTGATTCCAGTTACTGTAGAGTGCATCCCTATGACTGGAGCCTCGAATCCATTCATAAGTACAAAAGAGCAAATGGAACACTATGGATGGAGCACAGCTGGTAAGACTGGGGAACAGAGAGAATATGTCTGCCAAGAAGAAGAACACAGAATAAGTGGGAGAAGAGCGGGAACAGGGTAGCCTAGCAGTTAAGAGTGGTGGGCCAGTAACTGAAAGGTTGCAGGTTCAACTCCTCGAGCTGACTAGGTGAAAAATTTGATCTGGATAAGACTGTCTGCTAAATCACTTAAATGGAAGGGGACTAGGGAAGGACTAAGAGCCCTAAGGAGGGCTGTATGGTTTCCTGGCCCTACAGCACAGTAACATGTCTGCTCTCTCACATAACAGCCTACGTGTATACCTTCTGAGACACACACACAAGTGTTAGTGGGGAGAGCAGAGGAATGGAATGGTAAAAGAGGGAGGAGGTGGGACAATGAGGGAGAGGAACAAAATGGATGGATGGCAAATGTTTGAGTTGGGTTTTTTCTTGAAATCTGTAGTTAAGCTGGTCTTGGGTGAAATTACTTGGGCTGGTTTTGGTGGATGATTCTTTGACTGCTGTTAACAATTACAAAGTCAATATCGAATTCTCCAACACTCCTAAAAGAGCACTGCCTAGAGGGAGAGTACCCATCAAACACTAAACCCACTCTGATGTGGAGGAGAAAGGGATGGACGGCCTGGTGCAGAGGAATGGAAGAGCGGGAGGAAGAGAGAGAGGAAGAGAGAGGGGGGGTGAGAGAGGAAGAGAGAGAGGAAGAGAGGGAGGAAGAGAGAGGAAGAGAGAGAGGAAGAGAGGGAGGAAGAGAGAGAGGAAGAGAGAGAAGAAGAGAGGGAGGAATAGAGGGAGGAATAGAGAGAGGAAGAGAGAGAGGAAGAGAGGGAGGAAGAGAGGGAGGAGGAGAGAGATGAAGAGAGAGAGGAAGAGAGAGAGGAAGAGAGAGAGGAAGAGAGGGAGGAAGAGAGAGAGGAAGAGAGAGAAGAAGAGAGGGAGGAATAGAGGGAGGAGGAGAGAGGAAGAGAGAGAGGAAGAGAGGGAGGAAGAGAGAGAGGAAGAGAGAGAAGAAGAGAGAGAGGAAGAGAGGGAGGAGGAGAGAGATGAAGAGAGAGAGGAAGAGAGAGAGGAAGAGAGAGAGGAAGAGAGGGAGGAAGAGAGAGAGGAAGATAGAGAAGAAGAGAGAGAGGAAGAGATGGAGGAAGAGAGAGGGGAAGAGAGAGAGGAAAAGAGAGGAAGAGAGAGAGGAAGAGAGAGAGGAAGAGAGGGAGGAAGAGAGAGAGGAAGAGAGAGAGGAGGAGAAAGAGGAAGAGAGGGAGGAAGAGAGAGAGGAAGAGAGAGAGGAAGAGAGGGAGGAAGAGAGAGAGAAAGAAAAGAAGGGATGAGATGGAGAGGAGAGAGGGTCCCATAATAAAAGAGTTGTGATAAGGATGGTGCACTGCCACTTCTCCCTATTTCTTCACACAGCACCAAGCGTTGGGTTCACATAAGCACTCACTACACTACACACACACACACACAAAAGCATGTATACACACACAGACGCAATCCAACGTTTCTGATTTAAAGCTAGAATCCTTACTTGCTACATACATTTTTGGATTTCTGCATTAATTAAGCAATGAGTCCCGAGGAGGTGTGGTATATGGCCAGTGTACCACGGCAAAGGGCTGTTCTTAGGCACGACGCAACGCGGAGTGCCTGGATACAGCCCTTAGTCGTGGTATATTGGCCATGTACCACAAACCCCTGAGGTGCCTTATTGCTATTATAAACGGGTTACCAACGTAATTAGAGCAGTAAAAATAAATGCTTTGTCATACCCGTGGTATACGGTCTGATATACCATGGCTGTCAGCCAATCAGCACTCAGGCCTCGAACCACCCAGTTTATAATGATATTTATACCATGGCATTGTCGAATACTCCTTTCTGATTGGCTTGAAGGGCATTCTAGAACGTGCATTATTTCCCTATAACGCATGGTATATTTGCACGGTAGAATACAATGGCTATAGTAAATTTTTACATGTTTTATTTGAGCTGCTTTTGAAAGCAAAAGTCAAATTGAAAACAGTATTGGTATTGTTGAATTAGATTTTCATAATATCAAGCTAGGACGGTTTGGTTAGCTAAACCAGCAAGTCTGTTTGTTTGGTTACCACGGCAACTAACGTAGCTATCTAGTAAACTTGGTAGCTACTTCAGTGGATGTTGAACACATTTCTACTGGCAAATGAACACATTTCTAGCAGTAAATGTGTTAAATTATAGCCATGGTATAAAAGGGATAATCAACTTGGGGTTCTATGCGTTCTCTGAAAAATAATTTAACTCTGTGGAAGGTCAGCTCCACTCCGCTAGCGTGCCGTGGGAACACAACTTCCACGTCGTTCATTATTTTCCATAGAACGCATAGTTTCTCGTCGATTATATCCATTGATTCTTGAAGAATATAACTTATAAATGCCTCATGAGCTTAGTTCAACTGTCCTGTCCCATCAGAACCCAAATACAAGCTTGTTTTACTCCATAGTTTGTAAACAAAGTAAATGTAATGTAAACGAACACTGTATATCCTCAAAACATGGTTAAACGAAATATTTGACATTATGGATGGTCAGTCCTTGCATCAATAGCTCTCTCTATGAATTTGAGAGTGGTTGCATTTGTACAGGCCCATCCCTCAGCCTTTACAGACAGAGACTGGGTGGCTAGGGAGGACCTTTACAGACAGACTGGGTGGCTAGGGAGGACCTTTACAGACAGAGACTGGGTGGCTAGGGAGGACCTTTACATACAGAGACTGGGTGGCTAGGGAGGACCTTTACAGACAGAGACTGGGTGGCTAGGGAGGACCTTTACAGACAGACTGGATGACTAGGGAGGGGTTTTACAGACACAGAGACTGGGTGGCTAGGGAGGACCTTTACAGACAGACTGGATGGGTAGGTAGGGCCTTTACAGACAGACTGGGTGGCTAGGGAAGGGTTTTACAGACACAGAGACTGTGTGGCTAGGGAGGGCCTTTACAGACAGAGTCTGGGTGGCTAGGGAGGACCTTTACAGACAGAGACTGGGTGGATAGGGAAGGGTTTTACAGACACAGAGACTGTGTGGCTAGGGAGGGCCTTTACAGACAGAGTCTGGGTGGCTAGGGAGGACCTTTACAGACAGAGACTGGGTGGCTAGGGAGGGGTTTTACAGACAGACTGGGTGGCTAGGGAGGACCTTTACAGACAGACTGGGTGGCTAGGGAGCGCCTTTACAGACAGACTGGGTGGCTATGGAGGGCCTTTACAGACAGAGACTGGGTGGCTAGGAAGGGCCTTTACAGACAGACTGGGTGGCTAGGGAGGGCCTTTACAGACAGACTGGGTGGCTAGGGAAGGGTTTTACAGACAGAGACTGGGTGGCTAGGGAAGGGTTTTACAGACAGAGACTGGGTGGTTAGGGAGGACCTTTACAGACAGACTGGGTGGCTAGGGAGGGGTTTTACAGACAGAGACTGGGTGGCTAGGGAAGGGTTTTACAGACAGAGACTGGGTGGCTAGGGAGGACCTTTACAGACAGACTGGGTGGCTAGGGAGGACCTTTACAGACAGAGACTGGGTGGCTAGGGAGGACCTTTACATACAGAGACTGGGTGGCTAGGGAGGACCTTTACAGACAGAGACTGGGTGGCTAGGGAGGACCTTTACAGACAGACTGGATGGCTAGGGAGGGGTTTTACAGACACAGAGACTGGGTGGCTAGGGAGGACCTTTACAGACAGACTGGATGGGTAGGTAGGGCCTTTACAGACAGACTGGGTGGCTAGGGAAGGGTTTTACAGACACAGAGACTGTGTGGCTAGGGAGGGCCTTTACAGACAGAGTCTGGGTGGCTAGGGAGGACCTTTACAGACAGAGACTGGGTGGCTAGGGAAGGGTTTTACAGACACAGAGACTGTGTGGCTAGGGAGGGCCTTTACAGACAGAGTCTGGGTGGCTAGGGAGGACCTTTACAGACAGAGACTGGGTGGCTAGGGAGGGGTTTTACAGACAGACTGGGTGGCTAGGGAGGACCTTTACAGACAGACTGGGTGGCTAGGGAGGGCCTTTACAGACAGACTGGGTGGCTATGGAGGGCCTTTACAGACAGAGACTGGGTGGCTAGGAAGGGCCTTTACAGACAGACTGGGTGGCTAGGGAGGGCCTTTACAGACAGACTGGGTGGCTAGGGAAGGGTTTTACAGACAGAGACTGGGTGGCTAGGGAAGGGTTTTACAGACAGAGACTGGGTGGTTAGGGAGGACCTTTACAGACAGACTGGGTGGCTAGGGAGGGGTTTTACAGACAGAGACTGGGTGGCTAGGGAAGGGTTTTACAGACAGAGACTGGGTGGTTAGGGAGGACCTTTACATACAGAGACTGGGTGGCTAGGGAGGACCTTTACAGACAGACTGGATGGCTAGGGAGGGGTTTTACAGACACAGAGACTGGGTGGCTAGGGAGGACCTTTACAGACAGACTGGATGGGTTGGTAGGGCCTTTACAGACAGACTGGGTGGCTAGGGAAGGGTTTTACAGACACAGAGACTGTGTGGCTAGGGAGGGCCTTTACAGACAGAGTCTGGGTGGCTAGGGAGGACCTTTACAGACAGAGACTGGGTGGCTAGGGAAGGGTTTTACAGACACAGAGACTGTGTGGCTAGGGAGGGCATTTACAGACAGAGTCTGGGTGGCTAGGGAGGACCTTTACAGACAGAGACTGGGTGGCTAGGGAGGGGTTTTACAGACAGACTGGTGGCTAGGGAGGACCTTTACAGACAGACTGGGTGGCTAGGGAGGGCCTTTACAGACAGACTGGGTGGCTATGGAGGGCCTTTACAGACAGAGACTGGGTGGCTATGGAGGACCTTTACAGACAGAGTGGGTGGCTGGGGGGTTTACAGACAGACTGGGTGGCTAGGAAGGGCCTTTACAGACAGACTGGGTGATTAGGGAGGGACTTTACAGACAGACTGGGTGGCTAGGGAAGGGTTTTACAGACAGAGACTGGTTGGCTAGGGAAGGGTTTTACAGACAGAGACTGGGTGGTTAGGGAGGACCTTTACAGACAGACTGGGTGGCTAGGGAGGGGTTTTACAGACAGAGACTGGGTGGCTAGGGAAGGGTTTTACAGACAGAGACTGGGTGGTTAGGGAGGACCTTTACAGACAGAGACTGGGTGGCTAGGGAGGGCCTTTACAGACAGACTGGGTGGCTAGTGAAGGGTTTTACAGACAGAGACTGGGTGGTTAGGGAGGACCTTTACAGACAGACTGGGTGGCTAGGGAGGGGTTTTACAGACAGAGACTGGGTGGCTAGGGAAGGGTTTTACAGACAGAGACTGGGTGGTTAGGGAGGACCTTTACAGACAGACTGGGTGGCTAGGGAGGGGTTTTACAGACAGAGACTGGGTGGCTAGGGAAGGGTTTTACAGACAGAGACTGGGTGGCTATGGAGGGCCTTTACAGACAGAGACTGGGTGGCTATGGAGGGCCTTTACAGACAGACTGGGTGGCTAGGGAAGGGTTTTACAGACAGAGACTGGGTGGTTAGGGAGGACCTTTACAGACAGACTGGGTGGCTAGGGAGGGGTTTTACAGACAGAGACTGGGTGGCTAGGGAAGGGTTTTACAGACAGAGACTGGGTGGCTAGGGAGGACCTTTACAGACAGACTGGGTGGCTAGGGAGGGGTTTTACAGACAGAGACTGGGTGGCTAGGGAGGACCTTTACAGACAGAGACTGGGTGGCTAGGGAGGACCTTTACAGACAACCTGGGTGGCTAGGGAGGACCTTTACAGACAGACTGGGTGGCTAGGGAGGGCCTTTACAGACAGACTGGGTGGCTATGGAGGGCCTTTACAGACAGAGACTGGGTGGCTATGGAGGACCTTTACAGACAGAGTGGGTGGCTGGGGGGGTTTACAGACAGACTGGGTGGCTAGGAAGGGCCTTTACAGACAGACTGGGTGGCTAGGGAGGGCCTTTACAGACAGACTGGGTGGCTAGGGAAGGGTTTTACAGACAGAGACTGGGTGGCTAGGGAAGGGGTTTTACAGACAGAGACTGGGTGGTTAGGGAGGACCTTTACAGACAGACTGGGTGGCTAGGGAGGGGTTTTACAGACAGAGACTGGGTGGCTAGGGAAGGGTTTTACAGACAGAGACTGGGTGGCTATGGAGGGCCTTTACAGACAGAGACTGGGTGGCTATGGAGGGCCTTTACAGACAGACTGGGTGGCTAGGGAAGGGTTTACAGACAGAGACTGGGTGGTTAGGGAGGACCTTTACAGACAGACTGGGTGGCTAGGGAGGGGTTTTACAGACAGAGACTGGGTGGCTAGGGAAGGGTTTTACAGACAGAGACTGGGTGGTTAGGGAGGACTTTTACAGACAGACTGGGTGGCTAGGGAGGGGTTTTACAGACAGAGACTGGGTGGCTATGGAGGGCCTTTACAGACAGAGACTGGGTGGCTATGGAGGGCCTTTACAGACAGAATGGGTGGCTATGGAGGGCCTTTACAGACAGAGACTGGGTGGCTAGGGAAGGGTTTTACAGACAGAGACTGGGTGGCTAGGGAAGGGTTTTACAGACAGAGACTGGGTGGCTAGGGAGGAACTTTACAGACAGACTGGGTGGCTAGGGAGGGGTTTTACAGACAGAGACTGGGTGGCTAGGGAGGACCTTTACAGACAGAGACTGGGTGGCTAGGGAGGACCTTTACAGACAACCTGGGTGGCTAGGGAGGACCTTTAGAGACAACCTGGGTGGCTAGGGAGGGCCTTTACAGACAGAGACTGGGTGGCTAGGGAGGACCTTTACGACAGACTGGGTGGCTAGGGAGGACCTCTACAGACAGAGACTGGGTGGCTAGGGAGGACCTTTACAGACAGACTGGGTTGCTAGGGAGGACCTTTACAGGCAGAGACTGGATGGCTAGGGAGGGATTTTACAGACACAGAGACTGGGTGGCTAGGGAGGACCTTTACAGACAGACTGGGTGGCTAGGGGAGGACCTTTACAGACAGAGACTGGGTGGCTAGGGAGGACCTTTACAGACAGAGACTGGGTGGCTAGGGAGGACCTTTACAGACAGACTGGGTGGCTAGGGAGGGGTTTTACAGACAGAGACTGGGTGGCTAGGGAGGACCTTTACAGACAGACTGGGTGGCTAGGGAGGGGTTTTACAGACAGAGACTGGGTGGCTAGGGAGGACCTTTACAGACAGAGACTGGGTGGCTAGGGAGGACGTTTACAGACAACCTGGGTGGCTAGGGAGGACCTTTACAGACAACCTGGGTGGCTAGGGAGGGCCTTTACAGACAGAGACTGGGTGGCTAGGGAGGACCTTTACAGACAGAATGGGTGGCTAGGGAGGACCTTTACAGACATAGACTGGGTGGCTAGGGAGGACCTTTACAGACAGACTGGGTGGCTAGGGAGGACCTTTACAGGCAGAGACTGGATGGCTAGGGAGGGATTTTACAGACACAGAGACTGGGTGGCTAGGGAGGAACTTTACAGACAGACTGGGTGGCTAGGGAGGGGTTTTACAGACAGAGACTGGGTGGCTAGGGAGGACCTTTACAGACAGAGACTGGGTGGCTAGGGAGGACCTTTACAGACAACCTGGGTGGCTAGGGAGGACCTTTAGAGACAACCTGGGTGGCTAGGGAGGGCCTTTACAGACAGAGACTGGGTGGCTAGGGAGGACCTTTACGACAGACTGGGTGGCTAGGGAGGACCTCTACAGACAGAGACTGGGTGGCTAGGGAGGACCTTTACAGACAGACTGGGTTGCTAGGGAGGACCTTTACAGGCAGAGACTGGATGGCTAGGGAGGGATTTACAGACACAGAGACTGGGTGGCTAGGGAGGACCTTTACAGACAGACTGGGTGGCTAGGGAGGACCTTTACAGACAGAGACTGGGTGGCTAGGGAGGACCTTTACAGACAGAGACTGGGTGGCTAGGGAGGACCTTTACAGACAGACTGGGTGGCTAGGAGGGGTTTTACAGACAGAGACTGGGTGGCTAGGGAGGACCTTTACAGACAGACTGGGTGGCTAGGGAGGGGTTTTACAGACAGAGACTGGGTGGCTAGGAGGACCTTTACAGACAGAGACTGGGTGGCTAGGGAGGACGTTTACAGACAACCTGGGTGGCTAGGGAGGACCTTTACAGACAACCTGGGTGGCTAGGGAGGGCCTTTACAGACAGAGACTGGGTGGCTAGGGAGGACCTTTACAGACAGAATGGGTGGCTAGGGAGGACCTTTACAGACATAGACTGGGTGGCTAGGGAGGACCTTTACAGACAGACTGGGTGGCTAGGGAGGACCTTTACAGGCAGAGACTGGATGGCTAGGGAGGGATTTTACAGACACAGAGACTGGGTGGCTAGGGAGGACCTTTACAGACAGACTGGGTGGCTAGGGAGGACCTTTACAGACAGAGACTGGGTGACTAGGGAGGGGTTTTACAGACAGAGACTGGGTGGCTAGGGAGGACCTTTACAGACAGACTGGGTGGCTAGGGAGGGGTTTTACAGACAGAGACTGGGTGGCTAGGGAGGACCTTTACAGACAGAGACTGGGTGGCTAGGGAGGACGTTTACAGACAACCTGGGTGGCTAGGGAGGACCATTACAGACAACCTGGTTGGCTAGGGAGGGCCTTTACAGACAGAGACTGGGTGGCTAGGGAGGACCTTTACAGACAGACTGGGTGGCTAGGGAGGACCTTTACAGACATAGACTGGGTGGCTAGGGAGGACCTTTACAGACAGACTGGGTGGCTAGGGAGGACCTTTACAGGCAGAGACTGGATGGCTAGGGAGGGATTTTACAGACACAGAGACTGGGTGGCTAGGGAGGACCTTTACAGACAGACTGGGTGGCTAGGGAGGACCTTTACAGACAGAGACTGGGTGACTAGGGAGGACCTTTACAGACAGAGACTGGGTGGCTAGGGAGGACCTTTACAGACAGACTGGGTGGCTAGGGAGGACCTTTACAGACAGAGACTGGGTGGCTAGGGAGGACCTTTACAGACATACTGGGTGGCTAGGGAGGACCTTTACAGACAGAGACTGGGTGGCTAGGGAGGACCTTTACAGACATAGACTGGGTGGCTAGGGAGGACCTTTACAGACAGACTGGGTGGCTAGGGAGGACCTTTACAGGCAGAGACTGGATGGCTAGTGAGGGATTTTACAGACACAGAGACTGGGTGGCTAGGGAGGACCTTTACAGACAGACTGGGTGGCTAGGGAGGACCTTTACAGACAGAGACTGGGTGACTAGGGAGGACCTTTACAGACAGAGACTGGGTGGCTAGTGAGGACCTTTACAGACAGACTGGGTGGCTAGGGAGGACCTTTACAGACAGAGACTGGGTGGCTAGGGAGGACCTTTACAGACATACTGGGTGGCTAGGGAGGACCTTTACAGACAGAGACTGGGTGGCTAGGGAGGACCTTTACAGACAGAGACTGGGTGGCTAGGGAGGACCTTTACAGACAGACTGGGTGGCTAGGGAGGACCTTTGCAGACAGACTGGGTGGCTAGGGAAGGGTTTTACAGACACAGAGACTGTGTGGCTAGGGAGGGCCTTTACAGACAGAGTCTGGGTGGCTAGGGAGGACCTTTACAGACAGAGACTGGGTGGCTAGGGAAGGGTTTTACAGACACAGAGACTGTGTGGCTAGGGAGGGCCTTTACAGACAGAGTCTGGGTGGCTAGGGAGGACCTTTACAGACAGAGACTGGGTGGGTAGGGAGGGGTTTTACAGACAGACAGGGTGGCTAGGGGGGACCTTTACAGACAGACTGGGTGGCTAGGGAGGGCCTTTACAGACAGACTGGGTGGCTATGGAGGGCCTTTACAGACAGAGACTGGGTGGCTATGGAGGACCTTTACAGACAGAGTGGGTGGCTAGGGGGGGTTTACAGACAGACTGGGTGGCTAGGAAGGGCCTTTACAGACAGACTGGGTGGCTAGGGAGGGCCTTCACAGACAGAGACTGGGTGGCTAGGGAGGACCTTTACAGACAGAGACTGGGTGGCTAGGGAGGGCCTTTACAGACAGACTGGGTGGCTAGGGAAGGGTTTTACAGACAGAGACTGGGTGGTTAGGGAGGACCTTTACAGACCGACTGGGTGGCTAGGGAGGGGTTTTACAGACAGAGACTGGGTGGCTAGGGAAGGGTTTTACAGACAGAGACTGGGTGGTTAGGGAGGACCTTTACAGACAGACTGGGTGGCTAGGGAGGGGTTTACAGACAGAGACTGGGTGGCTAGGAAGGGTTTTACAGACAGAGACTGGGTGGCTATGGAGGGCCTTTACAGACAGAGACTGTGTGGCTATGGAGGGCCTTTACAGACAGACTGGGTGGCTATGGAGGGCCTTTACAGACAGAGACTGGGTGGTTAGGGAAGGGTTTTACAGACAGAGACTGGGTGGCTAGGGAAGGGTTTTACAGACAGAGACTGGGTGGCTAGGGAGGACCTTTACAGACAGACATGGTGGCTAGGGAGGGGTTTTACAGACAGAGACTGGGTGGCTAGGGAGGACCTTTACAGACAGAGACTGGGTGGCTAGGGAGGACCTTTACAAACAACCTGGGTGGCTAGGGAGGACCTTTAGAGACAACCTGGGTGGCTAGGGAGGGCCTTTACAGACAGAGACTGGGTGGCTAGGGAGGACCTTTACAGACAGACTGGGTGGCTAGGGAGGACCTCTACAGACAGAGACTGGGTGGCTAGGGAGGACCTTTACAGACAGACTGGGTGGCTAGGAGGACCTTTACAGGCAGAGACTGGATGGCTAGGGAGGGATTTTACAGACACAGAGACTGGGTGGCTAGGGAGGACCTTTACAGACAGACTGGGTGGCTAGGGAGGACCTTTACAGACAGAGACTGGGTGGCTAGGGAGGACCTTTACAGACAGAGAATGGGTGGCTAGGGAGGACCTTTACAGACAGACTGGGTGGCTAGGGAGGGGTTTTACAGACAGAGACTGGGTGGCTAGGGAGGACCTTTACAGACAGAGACTGGGTGGCTAGGGAGGACGTTTACAGACAACCTTGGTGGCTAGGAGGACCTTTACAGACAACCTGGGTGGCTAGGGAGGGCCTTTACAGACAGAGACTGGGGTGGCTAGAGAGGACCTTTACAGACAGACTGGGTGGCTAGGGAGGACCTTTACAGACATAGACTGGGTGGCTAGGGAGGACCTTTACAGACAGACTGGGTGGCTAGGGAAGACCTTTACAGGCAGAGACTGGATGGCTAGGGAGGGATTTTACAGACACAGAGACTGGGTGGCTAGGGAGGACCTTTACAGACAGACTGGGTGGCTAGGGAGGACCTTTACAGACAGAGACTGGGTGACTAGGGAGGACCTTTACAGACAGAGACTGGGTGGCTAGGGAGGACCTTTACAGACAGACTGGGTGGCTAGGGAGGACCTTTACAGACAGAGACTGGGTGGCTAGGGAGGACCTTTACAGACAGACTGGGTGGCTAGGGAGGGGTTTTACAGACAGAGACTGGGTGGCTAGGGAGGACCTTTACAGACAGAGACTGGGTGGCTAGGGAGGACGTTTACAGACAACCTTGGTGGCTAGGGAGGACCTTTACAGACAACCTGGGTGGCTAGGGAGGGCCTTTACAGACAGAGACTGGGTGGCTAGAGAGGACCTTTACAGACAGACTGGGTGGCTAGGGAGGACCTTTACAGACATAGACTGGGTGGCTAGGGAGGACCTTTACAGACAGACTGGGTGGCTAGGGAGGACCTTTACAGACAGAGACTGGGTGACTAGGGAGGACCTTTACAGACAGAGACTGGGTGGCTAGGGAGGACCTTTACAGACAGACTGGGTGGCTAGGGAGGACCTTTACAGACAGAGACTGGGTGGCTAGGGAGGACCTTTACAGACAGACTGGGTGGCTAGGGAGGGGTTTTACAGACAGAGACTGGGTGGCTAGGGAGGACGTTTACAGACAACCTTGGTGGCTAGGGAGGACCTTTACAGACAACCTGGGTGGCTAGGGAGGGCCTTTACAGACAGAGACTGGGTGGCTAGAGAGGACCTTTACAGACATACTGGGTGGCTAGGGAGGACCTTTACAGACAGAGACTGGGTGGCTAGGGAGGACCTTTACAGACAGAGACTGGGTGGCTAGGGAGGACCTTTACAGACAGACTGGGTGGTTAGGGAGGACCTTTACAGACAGAGACTGGGTGGCTAGGGAGGACCTTTACAGACAGACTGGGTGGCTAGGGAGGGGTTTTACAGACAGAGACTGGGTGGCTAGGGAGGACGTTTACAGACAACCTTGGTGGCTAGGGAGGACCTTTACAGACAACCTGGGTGGCTAGGGAGGGCCTTTACAGACAGAGACTGGGTGGCTAGAGAGGACCTTTACAGACATACTGGGTGGCTAGGGAGGACCTTTACAGACAGAGACTGGGTGGCTAGGGAGGACCTTTACAGACAGACTGGGTGGCTAGGGAGGACCTTTACAGACAGACTGGGTGGCTAGGGAGGACCTTTACAGACAGAGACTGGGTGGCTCTAGTTCTGTTTCTAGTCAGAGTATACTGGAGAGTTCTAGTTCTGGTTCCAGTCAGACTGCACATCCAAACACCTTTTGCTGTGTGACTTTGTCACTCTCCATCTAAAACAAACACTTTTCTGTCTCTAATGTCCACAAAACAATTGCAGTCATAGAAGAGCTTTCCCTCGCTCTCTCTCTCACATTGGAGGGCCTTTACAGACAACCTGGGTGGCTAGGGAGGACCTTTACAGACAACCTGGGTGGCTAGGGAGGGTCTTTACAGACAGAGACTGTAGGGAGGGTCTTTACAGACAGAGACTGGGTGGCTAGGGAAGGGTTTTACAGACAGAGACTGGGTGGTTAGGGAGGACCTTTACAGACAGACTGGGTGGCTAGGGAGGGGTTTTACAGACAGAGACTGGGTGGCTAGGGAAGGGTTTTACAGACAGAGACTGGGTGGCTATGGAGGGCCTTTACAGACAGAGACTGTGTGGCTATGGAGGGCCTTTACAGACAGACTGGGTGGCTATGGAGGGCCTTTACAGACAGAGACTGGGTGGTTAGGGAAGGGTTTTACAGACAGAGACTGGGTGGCTAGGGAAGGGTTTTACAGACAGAGACTGGGTGGCTAGGGAGGACCTTTACAGACAGACTGGGTGGCTAGGAGGGGTTTTACAGACAGAGACTGGGTGGCTAGGGAGGACCTTTACAGACAGAGACTGGGTGGCTAGGGAGGACCTTTACAGACAACCTGGGTGGCTAGGGAGGACCTTTAGAGACAACCTGGGTGGCTAGGGAAGGGCCTTTACAGACAGAGACTGGGTGGCTAGGGAGGACCTTTACAGACAGACTGGGTGGCTAGGGAGGACCTCTACAGACAGAGACTGGGTGGCTAGGGAGGACCTTTACAGACAGACTGGGTGGCTAGGGAGGACCTTTACAGGCAGAGACTGGATGGCTAGGGAGGGATTTTACAGACACAGAGACTGGGTGGCTAGGGAGGACCTTTACAGACAGACTGGGTGGCTAGGGAGGACCTTTACAGACAGAGACTGGGTGGCTAGGGAGGACCTTTACAGACAGAGACTGGGTGGCTAGGGAGGACCTTTACAGACAGACTGGGTGGCTAGGGAGGACCTTTACAAACAGAGACTGGGTGGCTAGGGAGGACCTTTACAGACAGACTGGGTGGCTAGGGAGGGGTTTTACAGACAGAGACTGGGTGGCTAGGGAGGACCTTTACAGACAGAGACTGGGTGGCTAGGGAGGACGTTTACAGACAACCTTGGTGGCTAGGGAGGACCTTTACAGACAACCTGGGTGGCTAGGGAGGGCCTTTACAGACAGAGACTGGGTGGCTAGAGAGGACCTTTACAGACAGACTGGGTGGCTAGGGAGGACCTTTACAGACATAGACTGGGTGGCTAGGGGAGGACCTTTACAGACAGACTGGGTGGCTAGGGAGGACCTTTACAGGCAGAGACTGGATGGCTAGGGAGGGATTTTACAGACACAGAGACTGGGTGGCTAGGGAGGACCTTTACAGACAGACTGGGTGGCTAGGGAGGACCTTTACAGACAGAGACTGGGTGACTAGGGAGGACCTTTACAGACAGAGACTGGGTGGCTAGGGAGGACCTTTACAGACAGACTGGGTGGCTAGGGAGGACCTTTACAGACAGAGACTGGGTGGCTAGGGAGGACCTTTACAGACATACTGGGTGGCTAGGGAGGACCTTTACAGACAGAGACTGGGTGGCTAGGGAGGACCTTTACAGACAGAGACTGGGTGGCTAGGGAGGACCTTTACAGACAGACTGGGTGGCTAGGGAGGACCTTTACAGACAGACTGGGTGGCTAGGGAGGACCTTTACAGACAGAGACTGGGTGGCTCTAGTTCTGTTTCTAGTCAGAGTATACTGGAGGGTTCTAGTTCTGGTTCCAGTCAGACTGCACATCCAAACACCTTTTGCTGTGTGACTTTGTCACTCTCCATCTAAAACAAACACTTTTCTGTCTCTAATGTCCACAAAACAATTGCAGTCATAGAAGAGCTTTCCCTCGCTCTCTCTCTCACATTGGAGAGCCTTTACAGACAACCTGGGTGGCAAGGGAGGACCTTTACAGACAACCTGGGTGGCTAGGGAGGGCCTTTACAGACAGAGACTGGGTGGCTAGGGAAGGGTTTTACAGACAGAGACTGGGTGGTTAGGGAGGACCTTTACAGACAGACTGGGTGGCTAGGGAGGGGTTTTACAGACAGAGACTGGGTGGCTAGGGAAGGGTTTTACAGACAGAGACTGGGTGGCTATGGAGGGCCTTTACCGACAGAGACTGTGTGGCTATGGAGGGCCTTTACAGACAGACTGGGTGGCTATAGAGGGCCTTTACAGACTGGGTGGTTAGGGAAGGGTTTTACAGACAGAGACTGGGTGGCTAGGGAAGGGTTTTACAGACAGAGACTGGGTGGCTAGGGAGGACCTTTACAGACAGACTGGGTGGCTAGGGAGGGGTTTTACAGACAGAGACTGGGTGGCTAGGGAGGACCTTTACAGACAGAGACTGGGTGGCTAGGGAGGACCTTTACAGACAACCTGGGTGGCTAGGGAGGACCTTTAGAGACAACCTGGGTGGCTAGGGAGGTTCTTTACAGACAGAGACTGGGTGGCTAGGGAGGACCTTTACAGACAGACTGGGTGGCTAGGGAGGACCTCTACAGACAGAGACTGGGTGGCTAGGGAGGACCTTTACAGACAGACTGGGTGGCTAGGGGAGGACCTTTACAGGCAGAGACTGGATGGCTAGGGAGGGATTTTACAGACACAGAGACTGGGGTGGCTAGGGAGGACCTTTACAGACAGACTGGGTGGCAAGGAGGACCTTTACAGACAGAGACTGGGTGGCTAGGGAGGACCTTTACAGACAGAGACTGGGTGGCTAGGGAGGACCTTTACAGACAGACTGGGTGGCTAGGGAGGGGTTTTACAGACAGAGACTGGGTGGCTAGGGAGGACCTTTACAGACAAACTGGGTGGCTAGGGAGGGGTTTTACAGACAGAACTGGGTGGCTAGGGAGGACCTTTACAGACAGAGACTGGGTGGCTAGGGAGGACGTTTACAGACAACCTTGGTGGCTAGGGAGGACCTTTACAGACAACCTGGGTGGCTAGGGAGGGCCTTTACAGACAGAGACTGGGTGGCTAGGGAGGACCTTTACAGACAGACTGGGTGGCTAGGGATGACCTTTACAGACATAGACTGGGTGGCTAGGGAGGACCTTTACAGACAGACTGGGTGGCTAGGGAGGACCTTTACAGGCAGAGACTGGATGGCTAGGGAGGGATTTTACAGACACAGAGACTGGGTGGCTAGGGAGGACCTTTACAGACAGACTGGGTGGCTAGGGAGGACCTTTACAGACAGAGACTGGGTGACTAGGGAGGACCTTTACAGACAGAGACTGGGTGGCTAGGGAGGACCTTTACAGACAGACTGGGTGGCTAGGGAGGACCTTTACAGACAGAGACTGGGTGGCTAGGGAGGACCTTTACAGACATACTGGGTGGCTAGGGAGGACCTTTACAGACAGAGACTGGGTGGCTAGGGAGGACCTTTACAGACAGAGACTGGGTTGCTAGGGAGGACCTTTACAGACAGACTGGGTGGCTAGGGAGGACCTTTACAGACAGACTGGGTGGCTAGGGAGGACCTTTACAGACAGAGACTGGGTGGCTCTAGTTCTGTTTCTAGTCAGAGTATACTGGAGGGTTCTAGTTCTGGTTCCAGTCAGACTGCACATCCAAACACCTTTTGCTGTGTGACTTTGTCACTCTCCATCTAAAACAAACACTTTTCTGTCTCCAATGTCCACAAAACAATTGCAGTCATAGAAGAGCTTTCCTTCGCTGTCTCTCTCACATTGGATGGCCTTTACAGACAACCTGGGTGGCTAGGGAGGACATTTACAGACAACCTGGGTGGCTAGGGAGGGCCTTTACAGACAGAGACTGGGTGGCTAGGGAGGACCTTTACAGACAGACTGGGTGGCTAGGGAGGACCTTTACAGACATAGACTGGGTGGCTAGGGAGGACCTTTACAGACAGACTGGGTGGCTAGGGAGGACCTTTACAGGCAGAGACTGGATGGCTAGGGAGGGATATTACAGACACAGAGACTGGGTGGCTAGGGGAGGACCTTTACAGACAGACTGGGTGGCTAGGGGAGGACCTTTACAGACAGAGACTGGGTGACTAGGGAGGACCTTTACAGACAGAGACTGGGTGGCTAGGGAGGACCTTTACAGACATACTGGGTGGCTAGGGAGGACCTTTACAGACAGAGACTGGGTGGCTAGGGAGGACCTTTACAGACATACTGGGTGGCAAGGGAGGACCTTTACAGACAGAGACTGGGTGGCTAGGGAGGACCTTTACAGACAGAGACTGGGTGGCTAGGGAGGACCTTTACAGACAGACTGGGTGGCTATGGAGGACCTTTACAGACAGACTGGGTGGCTAGGGAAGGGTTTTACAGACACAGAGACTGTGTGGCTAGGGAGGGCCTTTACAGACAGAGTCTGGGTGGCTAGGGAGGACCTTTACAGACAGAGACTGGGTGGCTAGGGAAGGGTTTTACAGACACAGAGAATGTGTGGCTAGGGAGGGCCTTTACAGACAGAGTCTGGGTGGCTAGGGAGGACCTTTACAGACAGAGACTGGGTGGCTAGGGAGGGGTTTTACAGACAGACTGGGTGGCTAGGGGGGACCTTTACAGACAGACAGGGTGGCTAGGGAGGGCCTTTACAGACAGACTGGGTGGCTATGGAGGGCCTTTACAGACAGAGACTGGGTGGCCATGGAGGACCTTTACAGACAGAGTGGGTGGCTAGGGGGGGTTTACAGACAGACTGGGTGGCTAGGAAGGGCCTTTACAGACAGACTGGGTGGCTAGGGAGGGCCTTTACAGACAGACTGGGTGGCTAGGGAAGGGTTTTACAGACAGAAACTGGGTGGCTAAGGAAGGGTTTTACAGACAGAGACTTGGTGGTTAGGGAGGACCTTTACAGACAGAGACTGGGTGGCTAGGGAGGGCCTTTACAGACAGACTGGGTGGCTAGGGAAGGGTTTTACAGACAGAGACTGGGTGGTTAGGGAGGACCTTTACAGACCGACTGGGTGGCTAGGGAGGGGTTTTACAGACAGAGACTGGGTGGCTAGGGAAGAGTTTTACAGACAGAGACTGGGTGGTTAGGGAGGACCTTTACAGACAGACTGGGTGGCTAGGGAGAGGTTTTACAGACAGAGACTGGGTGGCTAGGGAAGGGTTTTACAGACAGAGACTGGGTGGCTATGGAGGGCCTTTACAGACAGAGACTGTGTGGCTATGGAGGGCCTTTACAGACAGACTGGGTGGCTATGGAGGGCCTTTACAGACAGAGACTGGGTGGTTAGGGAAGGGTTTTACAGACAGAGACTGGGTGGCTAGGGAGGGCCTTTACAGACAGAGACTGGGTGGCTAGGGAGGACCTTTACAGACAGACTGGGTGGCTAGGGAGGACCTCTACAGACAGAGACTGGGTGGCTAGGGAGGACCTTTACAGACAGACTGGGTGGCTAGGGAGGACCTTTACAGGCAGAGACTGGATGGCTAGGGAGGGATTTTACAGACACAGAGACTGGGTGGCTAGGGAGGACCTTTACAGACAGACTGGGTGGCTAGGGAGGACCTTTACAGACAGAGACTGGGTGGCTAGGGAGGACCTTTACAGACAGAGACTGGGTGGCTAGGGAGGACCTTTACAGACAGACTGGGTGGCTAGGGAGGGGTTTTACAGACAGAGACTGGGTGGCTAGGGAGGACCTTTACAGACAGACTTGGTGGCTAGGGAAGGGTTTTACAGACAGAGACTGGGTGGCTAGGGAGGACCTTTACAGACAGAGACTGGGTGGCTAGGGAGGACGTTTACAGACAACCTTGGTGGCTAGGGAGGACCTTTACAGACAACCTGGGTGGCTAGGGAGGGCCTTTACAGACAGAGACTGGGTGGCTAGAGAGGACCTTTACAGACAGACTGGGTGGCTAGGGAGGACCTTTACAGACATAGACTGGGTGGCTAGGGAGGACCTTTACAGACAGACTGGGTGGCTAGGGAGGACCTTTACAGGCAGAGACTGGATGGCTAGGGAGGGATTTTACAGACACAGAGACTGGGTGGCTAGGGAGGACCTTTACAGACAGACTGGGTGGCTAGGGAGGACCTTTACAGACAGAGACTGGGTGGCTAGGGAGGACCTTTACAGACAGACTGGGTGGCTAGGGAGGACCTTTACAGACAGACTGGGTGGCTAGGGAGGACCTTTACAGACAGAGACTGGGTGGCTCTAGTTCTGTTTCTAGTCAGAGTATACTGGAGGGTTCTAGTTCTGGTTCCAGTCAGACTGCACATCCAAACACCTTTTGCTGTGTGACTTTGTCACTCTCCATCTAAAACAAACACTTTTCTGTCTCTAATGTCCACAAAACAATTGCAGTCATAGAAGAGCTTTCCCTCGCTCTCTCTCTCACATTGGAGAGCCTTTACAGACAACCTGGGTGGCAAGGGAGGACCTTTACAGACAACCTGGGTGGCTAGGGAGGGCCTTTACAGACAGAGACTGGGTGGCTAGGGAAGGGTTTTACAGACAGAGACTGGGTGGTTAGGGAGGACCTTTACAGACAGACTGGGTGGCTAGGGAGGGGTTTTACAGACAGAGACTGGGTGGCTAGGGAAGGGTTTTACAGACAGAGACTGGGTGGCTATGGAGGGCCTTTACCGACAGAGACTGTGTGGCTATGGAGGGCCTTTACAGACAGACTGGGTGGCTATGGAGGGCCTTTACAGACAGAGACTGGGTGGTTAGGGAAGGGTTTTACAGACAGAGACTGGGTGGCTAGGGAAGGGTTTTACAGACAGAGACTGGGTGGCTAGGGAGGACCTTTACAGACAGACTGGGTGGCTAGGGAGGGGTTTTACAGACAGAGACTGGGTGGCTAGGGAGGACCTTTACAGACAGAGACTGGGTGGCTAGGGAGGACCTTTACAGACAACCTGGGTGGCTAGGGAGGACCTTTAGAGACAACCTGGGTGGCTAGGGAGGTTCTTTACAGACAGAGACTGGGTGGCTAGGGAGGACCTTTACAGACAGACTGGGTGGCTAGGGAGGACCTCTACAGACAGAGACTGGGTGGCTAGGGAGGACCTTTACAGACAGACTGGGTGGCTAGGGAGGACCTTTACAGGCAGAGACTGGATAGCTAGGGAGGGATTTTACAGACACAGAGACTGGGTGGCTAGGGAGGACCTTTACAGACAGACTGGGTGGCAAGGGAGGACCTTTACAGACAGAGACTGGGTGGCTAGGGAGGACCTTTACAGACAGAGACTGGGTGGCTAGGGAGGACCTTTACAGACAGACTGGGTGGCTAGGGAGGGGTTTTACAGACAGAGACTGGGTGGCTAGGGAGGACCTTTACAGACAAACTGGGTGGCTAGGGAGGGGTTTTACAGACAGAGACTGGGTGGCTAGGGAGGACCTTTACAGACAGAGACTGGGTGGCTAGGGAGGACGTTTACAGACAACCTTGGTGGCTAGGGAGGACCTTTACAGACAACCTGGGTGGCTAGGGAGGGCCTTTACAGACAGAGACTGGGTGGCTAGGGAGGACCTTTACAGACAGACTGGGTGGCTAGGGATGACCTTTACAGACATAGACTGGGTGACTAGGGAGGACCTTTACAGACAGACTGGGTGGCTAGGGAGGACCTTTACAGGCAGAGACTGGATGGCTAGGGAGGGATTTTACAGACACAGAGACTGGGTGGCTAGGGAGGACCTTTACAGACAGACTGGGTGGCTAGGGAGGACCTTTACAGACAGAGACTGGGTGACTAGGGAGGACCTTTACAGACAGAGACTGGGTGGCTAGGGAGGACCTTTACAGACAGACTGGGTGGCTAGGGAGGACCTTTACAGACAGAGACTGGGTGGCTAGGGAGGACCTTTACAGACATACTGGGTGGCTAGGGAGGACCTTTACAGACAGAGACTGGGTGGCTAGGGAGGACCTTTACAGACAGAGACTGGGTGGCTAGGGAGGACCTTTACAGACAGACTGGGTGGCTAGGGAGGACCTTTACAGACAGACTGGGTGGCTAGGGAGGACCTTTACAGACAGAGACTGGGTGGCTCTAGTTCTGTTTCTAGTCAGAGTATACTGGAGGGTTCTAGTTCTGGTTCCAGTCAGACTGCACATCCAAACACCTTTTGCTGTGTGACTTTGTCACTCTCCATCTAAAACAAACACTTTTCTGTCTCCAATGTCCACAAAACAATTGCAGTCATAGAAGAGCTTTCCTTCGCTCTCTCTCTCACATTGGAGGGCCTTTACAGACAACCTGGGTGGCTAGGGAGGACATTTACAGACAACCTGGGTGGCTAGGGAGGGCCTTTACAGACAGAGACTGGGTGGCTAGGGAGGACCTTTACAGACAGACTGGGTGGCTAGGGAGGACCTTTACAGACATAGACTGGGTGGCTAGGGAGGACCTTTACAGACAGACTGGGTGGCTAGGGAGGACCTTTACAGGCAGAGACTGGATGGCTAGGGAGGGATATTACAGACACAGAGACTGGGTGGCTAGGGAGGACCTTTACAGACAGACTGGGTGGCTAGGGAGGACCTTTACAGACAGAGACTGGGTGACTAGGGAGGACCTTTACAGACAGAGACTGGGTGGCTAGGGAGGACCTTTACAGACATACTGGGTGGATAGGGAGGACCTTTACAGACAGAGACTGGGTGGCTAGGGAGGACCTTTACAGACATACTGGGTGGCAAGGGAGGACCTTTACAGACAGAGACTGGGTGGCTAGGGAGGACCTTTACAGACAGAGACTGGGTGGCTAGGGAGGACCTTTACAGACAGACTGGGTGGCTATGGAGGACCTTTACAGACAGACTGGGTGGCTAGGGAAGGGATTTACAGACACAGAGACTGTGTGGCTAGGGAGGGCCTTTACAGACAGAGTCTGGGTGGCTAGGGAGGACCTTTACAGACAGAGACTGGGTGGCTAGGGAAGGGTTTTACAGACACAGAGACTGTGTGGCTAGGGAGGGCCTTTACAGACAGAGTCTGGGTGGCTAGGGAGGACCTTTACAGACAGAGACTGGGTGGCTAGGGAGGGGTTTTACAGACAGACTGGGTGGCTAGGGGGGACCTTTACAGACAGACAGGGTGGCTAGGGAGGGCCTTTACAGACAGACTGGGTGGCTAGGGAGGGGTTTTACAGACAGAAACTGGGTGGCTTGGGAAGGGTTTTACAGACAGAGACTGGGTGGTTAGGGAGGACCTTTACAGACAGACTGGGTGGCTAGGGAGGGGTTTTACAGACAGAGACTGGGTGGCTAGGGAAGGGTTTTACAGACAGAGACTGGGTGGCTATGGAGGGCCTTTACAGACAGAGACTGTGTGGCTATGGAGGGCCTTTACAGACAGACTGGGTGGCTATGGAGGGCCTTTACAGACAGAGACTGGGTGGTTAGGGAAGGGTTTTACAGACAGAGACTGGGTGGCTAGGGAATGGTTTTACAGACAGAGACTGGGTGGCTAGGGAGGACCTTTACAGACAGACATGGTGGCTAGGGAGGGGTTTTACAGACAGAGACTGGGTGGCTAGGGAGGACCTTTACAGACAGAGACTGGGTGGCTAGGGAGGACCTTTACAGACAACCTGGGTGGCTAGGGAGGACCTTTAGAGACAACCTGGGTGGCTAGGGAGGGCCTTTACAGACTGAGACTGGGTGGCTAGGGAGGACCTTTACAGACAGACTGGGTGGCTAGGGAGGACCTCTACAGACAGAGACTGGGTGGCTAGGAAGGACCTTTACAGACAGACTGGGTTGCTAGGGAGGACCTTTACAGGCAGAGACTGGATGGCTAGGGAGGGATTTTACAGACACAGAGACTGGGTGGCTAGGGAGGACCTTTACAGACAGACTGGGTGGCTAGGGAGGACCTTTACAGACAGAGACTGGGTGGCTAGGGAGGACCTTTACAGACAGAGCCTGGGTGGCAAGGGAGGACCTTTACAGACAGACTGGGTGGCTAGGGAGAGGTTTTACAGACAGAGACTGGGTGGCTAGAGAGGACCTTTACAGACAGACTGGGTGGGAGCACAGACAAGACTGGCTAGGGAGGACCTTTACAGACAGACTGGGTGGCTAGGGAGGACCTTTACAGGCAGAGACTGGATGGCTAGGGAGGGATTTTACAGACACAGAGACTGGGTGGCTAGGGGAGGACCTTTACAGACAGAGACTGGGTGGCTAGGGAGGACGTTTACAGACAACCTTGGTGGCTAGGGAGGACCTTTACAGACAACCTGGGTGGCTAGGGAGGGCCTTTACAGACAGAGACTGGGTGGCTAGAGAGGACCTTTACAGACAGACTGGGTGGCTAGGGAGGACCTTTACAGACATAGACTGGGTGGCTAGGGAGGACCTTTACAGACAGACTGGGTGGCTAGGGAGGACCTTTACAGGCAGAGACTGGATGGCTAGGGAGGGATTTTACAGACACAGAGACTGGGTGGCTAGGGAGGACCTTTACAGACAGACTGGGTGGCTAGGGAGGACCTTTACAGACAGAGACTGGGTGACTAGGGAGGACCTTTACAGACAGAGACTGGGTGGCTAGGGAGGACCTTTACAGACAGACTGGGTGGCTAGGGAGGACCTTTACAGACAGAGACTGGGTGGCTAGGGAGGACCTTTACAGACATACTGGGTGGCTAGGGAGGACCTTTACAGACAGAGACTGGGTGGCTAGGGAGGACCTTTACAGACAGAGACTGGGTGGCTAGGGAGGACCTTTACAGACAGACTGGGTGGCTAGGGAGGACCTTTACAGACAGACTGGGTGGCTAGGGAGGACCTTTACAGACAGAGACTGGGTGGCTCTAGTTCTGTTTCTAGTCAGAGTATACTGGAGGGTTGTAGTTCTGGTTCCAGTCAGACTGCACATCCAAACACCTTTTGCTGTGTGACTTTGTCACTCTCCATCTTAAACAAACACTTTTCTGTCTCTAATGTCCACAAAACAATTGCAGTCATAGAAGAGCTTTCCCTCGCTCTCTCTCTCACATTGGAGGGCCTTTACAGACAACCTGGGTGGCTAGGGAGGACCTTTACAGACAACCTGGGTGGCTAGGGAGGGCCTTTACAGACAGAGACTGGGTGGCTAGGGAAGTGTTTTACAGACAGAGACTGGGTGGTTAGGGAGGACCTTTACAGACAGACTGGGTGGCTAGGGAGGGGTTTTACAGACAGAGACTGGGTGGCTAGGGAAGGGTTTTACAGACAGAGACTGGGTGGCTATGGAGGGCCTTTACAGACAGAGACTGTGTGGCTATGGAGGGCCTTTACAGACAGACAGGGTGGCTATGGAGGGCCTTTACAGACAGAGACTGGGTGGTTAGGGAAGGGTTTTACAGACAGAGACTGGGTGGCTAGGGAAGGGTTTTACAGACAGAGACTGGGTGGCTAGGGAGGACCTTTACAGACAGACTGGGTGGCTAGGGAGGGGTTTTACAGACAGAGACTGGGTGGCTAGGGAGGACCTTTACAGACAGAGACTGGGTGGCTAGGGAGGACCTTTACAGACAACCTTGGTGGCTAGGGAGGACCTTTAGAGACAACCTGGGTGGCTAGGGAGGGCCTTTACAGACAGAGACTGGGTGGCTAGGGAGGACCTTTACAGACAGACTGGGTGGCTAGGGAGGACCTCTACAGACAGAGACTGGGTGGCTAGGGAGGACCTTTACAGACAGACTGGGTGGCTAGGGAGGACCTTTACAGGCAGAGACTGGATGGCTAGGGAGGGATTTTACAGACACAGAGACTGGGTGGCTAGGGAGGACCTTTACAGACAGACTGGGTGGCTAGGGAGGACCTTTACAGACAGAGACTGGGTGGCTAGGGAGGACCTTTACAGACAGAGACTGGGTGGCTAGGGAGGACCTTTACAGACAGACTGGGTGGCTAGGGAGGGGTTTTACAGACAGAGACTGGGTGGCTAGGGGAGGACCTTCACAGACAGACTGGGTGGCTAGGGAGGGGTTTTACAGACAGAGACTGGGTGGCTAGGGAGGACCTTTACAGACAGAGACTGGGTGGCTAGGGAGGACGTTTACAGACAACCTTGGTGGCTAGGGAGGACCTTTACAGACAACCTGGGTGGCTAGGGAGGGCCTTTACAGACAGAGACTGGGTGGCTAGAGAGGACCTTTACAGACAGACTGGGTGGCTAGGGAGGACCTTTACAGACATAGACTGGGTGGCTAGGGAGGTCCTTTACAGACAGACTGGGTGGCTAGGGAGGACCTTTACAGACAGAGACTGGGTGGCTAGGGAGGACCTTTACAGACATACTGGGTGGCTAGGGAGGACCTTTACAGACAGAGACTGGGTGGCTAGGGAGGACCTTTACAGACAGAGACTGGGTGGCTAGGGAGGACCTTTACAGACAGACTGGGTGGCTAGGGAGGACCTTTACAGACAGACTGGGTGGCTAGGGAGGACCTTTACAGACAGAGACTGGGTGGCTCTAGTTCTGTTTCTAGTCAGAGTATACTGGAGGGTTCTAGTTCTGGTTCCAGTCAGACTGCACATCCAAACACCTTTTGCTGTGTGACTTTGTCACTCTCCATCTAAAACAAACACTTTTCTGTCTCTAATGTCCACAAAACAATTGCAGTCATAGAAGAGCTTTCCCTCGCTCTCTCTCTCACATTGGAGAGCCTTTACAGACAACCTGGGTGGCTAGGGAGGACCTTTACAGACAACCTGGGTGGCTAGGGAGGGCCTTTACAGACAGAGATTGGGTGGCTAGGGAAGGGTTTTACAGACAGAGACTGGGTGGTTAGGGAGGACCTTTACAGACATACTGGGTGGCTAGGGAGGGGTTTTACAGACAGAGACTGGGTGGCTAGGGAAGGGTTTTACAGACAGAGACTGGGTGGCTATGGAGGGCCTTTACCGACAGAGACTGTGTGGCTATGGAGGGCCTTTACAGACAGACTGGGTGGCTATGGAGGGCCTTTACAGACAGAGACTGGGTGGTTAGGGAAGGGTTTTACAGACAGAGACTGGGTGGCTAGGGAAGGGTTTTACAGACAGAGACTGGGTGGCTAGGGAGGACCTTTACAGACAGACTGGGTGGCTAGGGAGGGGTTTTACAGACAGAGACTGGGTGGCTAGGGAGGACCTTTACAGACAGAGACTGGGTGGCTAGGGAGGACCTTTACAGACAACCTGGGTGGCTAGGGAGGACCTTTAGAGACAACCTGGGTGGCTAGGGAGGTTCTTTACAGACAGAGACTGGGTGGCTAGGGAGGACCTTTACAGACAGACTGGGTGGCTAGGGAGGACCTCTACAGACAGAGACTGGGTGGCTAGGGAGGACCTTTACAGACAGACTGGGTGGCTAGGGAGGACCTTTACAGGCAGAGACTGGATGGCTAGGGAGGGGTTTTACAGACAGAGACTGGGTGGCTAGGGAGGACCTTTACAGACAGACTGGGTGGCTAGGGAGGGGTTTTACAGACAGAGACTGGGTGGCTAGGGAGGACCTTTACAGACAGAGACTGGGTGGCTAGGGAGGACCTTTACAGACAGAGACTGGGTGGCTAGGGAGGACCTTTACAGACAGACTGGGTGGCTAGGGAGGGGTTTTACAGACAGAGACTGGGTGGCTAGGGAGGACCTTTACAGACAGACTGGGTGGCTAGGGAGGGGTTTTACAGACAGAGACTGGGTGGCTAGGGAGGACCTTTACAGACAGAGACTGGGTGGCTAGGGAGGACCTTTACAGACAGAGACTGGGTGGCTAGGGAGGACCTTTACAGACAGACTGGGTGGCTAGGGAGGGTTTTACAGACAGAGACTGGGTGGCTAGGGAGGACCTTTACAGACAGACTGGGTGGCTAGGGAGGGGTTTTACAGACAGAGACTGGGTGGCTAGGGAGGACCTTTACAGACAGAGACTGGGTGGCTAGGGAGGACGTTTACAGACAACCTTGGTGGCTAGGGAGGACCTTTACAGACAACCTGGGTGGCTAGGGAGGGCCTTTACAGACAGAGACTGGGTGGCTAGAGAGGACCTTTACAGACAGACTGGGTGGCTAGGGAGGACCTTTACAGACATAGACTGGGTGGCTAGGGAGGACCTTTACAGACAGACTGGGTGGCTAGGGAGGACCTTTACAGGCAGAGACTGGATGGCTAGGGAGGGATTTTACAGACACAGAGACTGGGTGGCTAGGGGAGGACCTTTACAGACAGACTGGGTGGCTAGGGAGGACCTTTACAGACAGAGACTGGGTGACTAGGGAGGACCTTTACAGACAGAGACTGGGTGGCTAGGGAGGACCTTTACAGACAGACTGGGTGGCTAGGGAGGACCTTTACAGACAGAGACTGGGTGGCTAGGGAGGACCTTTACAGACATACTGGGTGGCTAGGGAGGACCTTTACAGACAGAGACTGGGTGGCTAGGGAGGACCTTTACAGACAGAGACTGGGTGGCTAGGGAGGACCTTTACAGACAGACTGGGTGGCTAGGGAGGACCTTTACAGACAGACTGGGTGGCTAGGGAGGACCTTTACAGACAGAGACTGGGTGGCTCTAGTTCTGTTTCTAGTCAGAGTATACTGGAGGGTTCTAGTTCTGGTTCTAGTCAGACTGCACATCCAAACACCTTTTGCTGTGTGACTTTGTCACTCTCCATCTAAAACAAACACTTTTCTGTCTCTAATGTCCACAAAACAATTGCAGTCATAGAAGAGCTTTCCCTCGCTCTCTCTCTCACATTATATGTCATGAGTGGCTGAGAAAAAAACGCTATCTGCTACGTGAGAAAGTACTGTAAACCAACATGTAATGCATTCACCACACACACAAACACACACACACACACAGACAAACACACGCCTCCTCTTCCCTACCCCACTTCCCCTCTTAAAGGTAAAAAACCATCTGGCGAATTAAAAGTATACTTTAGAAAGCACTGGTTTAATTAGAGAGACGTTTTATTAAATGAAGAATGTATCCAAAGAATACACACACACACACACACATTTAATCTGGCTGTGTGACCTATCTGAAAGTTGAAAATCCTCGAATCCTTCCTTCCTCCCTCTCTCTGTTTTTTTCTCCCTCTTTCTCGCCTTACTATGTCTCTAAAAACAAAATACATTCAAGTTGAAAGTAGGAGTAAGTGGACCCTTTTATCTATTCTGAAGGTGAAAACTCACGCTAAAGCAGTTTAATTTGCTTTTCAAAACATGTTTTAGGGTTTTGGGGCATAAGAGCTCACACTAACTTAGAAACTCAATCAAGCACATTAATGAGCCATTTCCTATTTGGGAAGAGAGGAAGTACAATTTAAAAAATAATTTGACAAAAAATCACAAGACTGTTTTACCAGAAAAAAATAACACATATGCATCTAACAGATTTATAGAACCTATCCTTAATAAAACCTTTTCAAATGTTCGACTGAAAATTGTAATAGTTTCACTGTAAGCTATTGAATCATAGACAAGCACAAGGTGTAAGTGCTAAATATGTTTTTTTGTTTACATTTTATACATATAAAATGTACGGAAATACTTTTTTTTCATTTTGTGCATACAAAAAGTGATTGATGAAGGGATCGATTGATTGATACACTAATATATTGTATTACCCGTATCCACTGGTTGGCCTCCCTCTCGACAGCGTTGTGAGGTTCCTCTGAATATTAGACTCAACAGACTCTGGAACAGCAGCAAGCGGCTCACACAACACAACACAAGACACAAGACACAGGACACACAACACTACACAAGACACAGGACACACAACACTACACAAGACACAGGACGCACAACACTACACAAGACACAGGACGCACAACACTACACAAGACGCACAACACTACACAAGACACAGGACGCACAACACAACACAAGACACAGGACGCACAACACAACACAAGACACAGGATGCACAACACAACACAAGACACAGGACACACAACACTACACAAGACACAGGACACAAAACACAAGACAACACAACACAAGACACAGGACACACAACACAACACAAGACACAGGACGCACAACACAACACAAGACACAGGACACACAACACAACACAAGACACAGGACACACAACACAACACAAGACACAGGACACACAACACTACACAAGAAACAGGATGCACAACACTACACAAGACACAGGACACACAACACAACACAAGACACAGGACACACAACACATCACAAGACACAGGACACACAACACTACACAAGACACAGGACGCACAACACTACACAAGACACAGGACGCACAACACTACACAAGACACAGGACACACAACACTACACAAGACACAGGATACACAACACAACACAAGACACAGGACGCAACACACAACACAAGACACAGGACACACAACACAAGACAAGACACAGGACACACAACACAACACAAGACACAGGACACACAACACTACACAAGACACAGGACGCACAACACTACACCAGACACACGACACACAACACTACACAAGACACAGGACGCACAACACTACAGAAGACACAGGACACACAACACAACACAAGACACAGGACGCACAACACAACACAAGACACAGGACGCACAACACTACTCAAGACAATGCATTAGACAAGGCATCCTTCCTTCCATCCATCCATCCATCCATCCAGCCACCCATCCACCCACCCGGCCACCCAAACAACCCCCCACCCGGCCAACCACCCTTCCACCCATACAGACAGCCACCCACCGACCCATCCACCCACCCATCCATGTCCTAGTGACAGTCACCGTCAGCAGCGACATGGGGATTCCAGCAAAGGCGGCCCAGGAACTGGCCTAGGAAGGGAATAGTCCTCATGGTCTCTGTGGTGAAGCTCTGGAAACGCACAACAATGACACTGACACACACACTACCATGACTGGGCCAAACCTAGTCTGTGTCCCAAATGCCACACTATTCCCTATGTAGTTGTCACGGATGCCGCCGAGGCTGCTCCTCCTCCTTGCTCGGGCAGGCTTCGGCGTTCGTCGTCCCCGGAGTACTAGCTACTACCGCTCGATGTTTTCGATATTTTCAATGTTTGTTTTGTATGTCTAGTTTGTACACCTGTTTCGTATTCTGTATTGATTATGTTACATATAAGTTACCTTGTTTTATGTTTGCCTTTGTGTGTTATTGTCCGCGTGTCCTGTATGTATGGTTGGCATTGATCATCCTGTTTATTACGCACTCCGCGCATTATCCTCCTCTTGTGTTTTGGAGGCTTTTGTTATGTGCGTATTTTTGGAAAGTAAAGCAGTCGTTACTGATCTTCTGTGTCCTGCGCCTGACTTCACCGCTGCATACACTTCAGCATTTTGACAGAATAACACACCATCCATGGAGTCAGCAGGAGCAGCGGCGGTGACCGAGTCACTGGAGGATCGGGTCAGCAGCCAGGACGCCATGATCCATAGACTCGGCTCCGCCATGCAAGACGTGATGGACACCCTGCGCCGATGGGAAAGAGGAGGCTTGCCCACACCTCCTCCTACATTACCACCACCATCGGCCAGCCCCATCGTACCATCTCCGGAGTCCAGTGGGATTCGGCTCTCGCTCCCGAGGGCATATGATGGCACCGCAGCCGGGTGTCAGGGGTTCCTACTTCAAGTGGAACTCTACCTGGCAACCATACACCCGGCGCCCTCGGGATACGAGAGCGTTTCCGCCCTCATCTCCTGTCTATCCGGCAAGGCGTTGGAGTGGGCCAATGCCGAATGAAGGGCAATAGACGCCGCCACCATCAGCTACGCGGAGATCTCCCGCCGCTTCAGGGCTGTTTTCGATCATCCCCCAGAGGGTAAAGCGGCGGGGGAGCGTCCGTTCCACCTCCGACAGGGGAAGAGGAGCGCACAAGAGTTCGCCCTGGACTTCCGGACTCTAGCGGCGGATGCGGGGTGGAATGAGAGGGCCCTCATCGACCACTATCGGTGCAGCCTGTGAGAGGACGTTCGACGAGAGTTGGCCTGCAGGGACACCAATCTAAACTTCGATCAGTTGGTGGACATGTCGATCCGTCTGGATACCCTGCCGGCTACCCACGGACGTCCGGAGTTGGGGCCGTCCATTCCATCCCCCAGCACCTCCGAGCCGAGCCCTATGGAGCTCGGGGGTGCTGGCGCTAGAGAGAGGAGGAGAGAGATCCAGAGGGAGGCCGTCCTCTGCACCAACTGTGGCCGTAGAGGACACACTGCGGTTCGGTGCTGGGGAGGGCCTCCAGGGGATCGAGGCAACAGGTCACGCACTGGGGAGTCATTCCAGGTGAGTAGGCGCCCAACTCACCCAGAGCTCTCTGTTGTTCACCTGTGTATACCAGTAATATTTCCCCAGGTTGCATCTCATTCCCAGCATAAGGCGCTAGTCGATTCAGGCGCAGCTGGGAATTTTATTGATCGTAATTTTGTGTTAAGTTAGGGATTCCCCTCCTACCAGTAGATGTGCCCTTTCCTATTCATGCCCTAGATAGCCGTCCGTTGGGATCTGGGTTGATTAGGGAGGTCACAGCGCCACTAAAGATGAAGACGCAGGGGTGTCATGAGGAGATCATTCAGTTGTATCTGATCGACTCTCCTGCGTATCCAGTGGTGCTGGGACTTCCTTGGTTAATCTCCCATGACCCCACCATTTCGTGGCAACAGAGGGCTCTCAAGGAGTGGTCTGACCAGTGTGTCGGGCGGTGTCTAGGTGTTTCCGTAGGGGCAACCACGGTGGAAAGTCCGAACCAAGTGCCCGCACTGCACATTCCTCCTGACTACGATGATTTGGCACTCGTGTTCAGCAAGACGAGGGCGACGCGATTGCCACCTCATAGACAGGGGGATTGTGCGATAGACCTCCAGGCAGGTGCTGCACTTCCGCGTAGTCATGTGTATCCTCTGTCTCAAGAGGAGACGGCGGCTATGGAGACATACATAGCCGAGTCTCTGAGACAGGGATACATACGGCCCTCCACTTCTCCTGCGTCCTCGAGTTTCTTTTTTGTGAAGAAGAAGGATGGAGGGTTGCGCCCGTGTATTGATTACCGTAGTCTCAATCAGATCACTGTTAAATACAGTTATCCTCTCCCTCTGATTGCGAGTATGACGGAATCATTACACGGAGCGTGTTTCTTCACAAAACTGGATCTCAGGAGCGCCTACAACTTGATGCGCATTTGGGAGGGAGATGAATGGAAGACAGCATTTAGTACCACCTCGGGTCACTATGAGTATCTCGTCATGCCATACGGGTTAATGAATGCTCCTTCAGTCTTCCAATCCTTTGTGGACGAGATCTTCCGGGATTTGCATGGGCAGGGTGTAGTGGTGTATATTGACGACATTCTAGTGTACTCTTCTACACGAGCCGAGCATGTAGCCCTGGTGCGTCGAGTGTTGGGTAGGCTGTTGGAGCATGACTTGTATGTCAAGGCAGAGAAATGTCTGTTTTTCCAGGAGTCCATCTCCTTCCTGGGCCATCGGTTGTCCGCGTCAGGGGTGGAGATGGAGATTGACCGCGTTTCAGCCGTGCGTAATTGGCAGACTCCAACCACGGTTAAGGAGGTGCAGCGGTTTTTGGGTTTTGCCAATTACTACCGGAGGTTTATCTGGGGTTTTGGACAGGTAGCAGCTCCCATCACCTCCCTGCTGAAGGGGGGCCGGTGCGTTTGCAGTGGTCGGCTGAGGCGGACGGGGAATACTGAAGGACCTGTTCACCTCGGCTCCGGTGCTGGCGCATCCGGACCCCGCTTTAGCGTTCCAGGTGGAGGTGGACGCGTCAGAGGCCGGTATTGGGGCTGTACTGTCTCAACGCTCAGGCACGCCTCCTAAACTCCGGCCCTGCGCTTTTTACTCTAAGAAGCTCAGCCCGGCGGAACGTAATTATGACGTGGGGGACAGGGAGCTGCTAGCCGTGGTTCAAGCCCTAAAGGTGTGGAGGCATTGGTTTGAGGGGGCTCAACACCCTTTTCTCATTCTGACTGACCATCGTAACCTGGAGTACATCCGGGCAGCTAGGAGACTGAACCCTCGTCAGGCTAGGTGGGCCATGTTTCTGGCCCGGTTTGTTTTTAAGCTCACTTACATCCCAGGGTCCCAGAACGTTAAGGCAGACGCCCTGTCCCGGCGATATGACACAGAGGAGAGGTCCATTGAGCCCACTCCCATACTGCCAGAGTCTTGGCTGGTGGCACCGGTGGTGTGGGAGGTCGATGCGGAAATCGAGCGGGCGTTACGTACCGACCCTACTCCTCCAGAGTGTCCAGTGGGGCGGACGTACGTTCCGCTCGAGATTCGTGATCGTCTCATTTATTGGGCTCATACGTCACCCTCCTCTGGACATCCTGGTATTGGCCGGACAGTGCACTGCCTTAGTGAAAAGTACTGGTGGCCAACATTGGCTAAGGACGTGAGGGTATATGTCTCCTCCTGCTCGGTGTGCGCTCAGTGTAAGGCGCCTTGACACCTGGCCAGGGGGAAGTTTCAACCCCTACCCATTCCACAACGGCCGTGGTCTCACCTATCGGTAGACTTTGTCACGGACCTTCCCCACTCCCAGGGGAATACCACTATTCTGGTCGTTGTGGATCGGTTCTCTAAGGCCTGTCGTCTCATCCCAATGCCGGGTCTCCCTACTGCCCTACAGACTGCTGAGGCTTTGTTTACCCACGTCTTCCGGCACTACGGGGTACCCGAGGATATAGTGTCTGATCGGGGTCCCCAATTCACCTCTAGAGTCTGGAGGGCGTTCATGGAACGCTTGGGGTTAGCCTTACCTTGGGTTTCCACCCTGAGAGTAATGGGCAGGTGGAGAGAGTGAACCAGGATGTGGGTAGGTTTCTGAGATCTTATTGCCAGGACCGGCAGGAGGAGTGGTCGGGGTATATCCCCTGGGCAGAAATTGCCCAGAACTCCCTTCGCCTTCCTCTACGAATCTGACCCCTTTCCAGTGTGTGTTGGGGTATCAGCCGGTTCTGGCACCATGGCATCAGAGCCAGATCGAGGCTCCTGCGGTGGATGAGTAGTTTCGGCGCTCGGAGGAGACATGGAACGCTGCGCATGTACATCTGCAGCGGGCTATCCGTAGGCAGAAGGCGAGCGCCGATCTCCACCGCAGTGAGGGTCCCGTGTACGCACCTGGAGATCGAGTCTGGCTCTCAACTCGAAACCTGCCCCTTCGCCTGCCCTGCTGGAAGCTGGGTCGGCGGTTTGTGGGGCCATTTAAAGTCCTGAGGAGATTGAACAAGGTATGTTACAGGTTACAACTGCCTAATGATTATCACATTAACCCCTCGTTCCATGTGTCTCTCCTCAGGCCGGTGGTAGCTGGTCCACTCCAGGACAATGAGATACGGGGAGACTCCTCCGCCCCCCACTGGACATCGAGGGCTCCCGGCGTACTCAGTCCGGTCCATCGTGGATTCGAGACATCGGATGGGGGTCTGCAGTATCTCGTGGAGTGGGAGGGTACGGTCCGGAGGAACGGTGCTGGGTGCCTAGGAGGGACATTTTAGATCCCTCCTCCTGACGGAGTTCCACCGGAGTCATCCCACGCGCCCTGCTCCGCGTCCTCCTGGCCGTCCCCGAGGCCGGGTCGGCGCACGGCTGGAGCCGCGCGTCAAGGGGGGTACTGTCACGGATGCCGCCGAGGCTGCTCCTCCTCCTTGCTCGGGCAGGCTTCGGCGTTCGTCGTCCCCGGAGTACTAGCTACTACCGCTCGATGTTTTCGATGTTTGTTTTGTATGTCTAGTTTGTACACCTGTTTCGTATTCTGTATTGATTATGTTACATATAAGTTCCCTTGTTTTATGTTTGCCTTTGTGTGTTATTGTCCGCGTGTCCTGTATGTATGGTTGGCATTGATCATCCTGTTTATTACGCACTCCGCGTATTATCCTCCTCTTGTGTTTTGGAGGCTTTTGTTATGTGCGTATTTTTGGAAAGTAAAGCAGTCGTTACTGATCTTCTGTGTCCTGCGCCTGACTTCACCGCTGCATACACTTCAGCATTTTGATAGTAATGCACTACTTTTGACCAGGGCTCATCTGGTCAAAAGTAGTGAACACAATTTTAGTGCCATTTGGTACAAAACCCTATAGCTTACTGTATGTAGCATACACTACCATGACTGGGCAAAACCGATTGTCAGGACCCATTTGTGCATTAGGGCCAGTCTATTTAGTACAGTAACTTAGTAACTAAAGTGATCATACTTTTTTTCACCTTTCACCCATAAACAATTCCTGGGGTTAATTTTCTCCCGGAGCGAAACACATCATGTATTGAGAAATGTGAGAGATACACAAAACAGTGGGATAGGCCAGGTAAAGTTTTGCGTGTTGGGGCTCTGTTGGCCCGGTTACAAACTGTATGTCTATGTGTGTGTGTGAGTGAGTGTGTGTCTCTGTGTGTGTGTGTGTTTAAAGGAGCGAGCGTCAGTGTGTGTATGAAAGACTCTTCAACTCACAGCATCAAGGGGCCATTTAATACATTTCACTCCGCTGTGTGTGTGTCTGTGTGTGTGTGTTTTCTATGTCCTCTATGCATCACTTTAACATGTCCTCTCCCTGCCAATATACAGTACACTAGGGCTGGAAATTGCCAGGGCCCTCATGATACGATATTATCACGATAATTTGGTGCCAATACAATATGCATAGAGATTCTCATGATTCTATATGTATTGCGTTTTGATACTGTGATTTTATTGCGATTCGATGTTCCATATTGCTCACCATATGTCTGCTGCAGAGGGACAAGAGAGAGCCATGAGAAAACAAGTTTTAAACAGTCATGGAAATAAAAGTGCAGAGAACAAATTGGCTTCCTATTCAAAAAGAAGATGGAGAACAAGCTACTGTACGATGGAAAAATACTGGAGTTTTGGTGCATAAGATTGTGATATTGTCGAAACGATACGATACGCTATATAGTTAAAAATAATAATCCGATATGTAACTGTATCTATTTTCTCCCCCATCACTACTGTACACTGAAGCACACTCACAGCATCACACACCTTTCAGTCCTGTACAGAACACATGCTCTCAGTTTAATATGACACGCCTGTGTGTGCGCATTTGTGTGTATGTTCGTGCGTGTGTGTGTGTGCCATTATATGACGCAACCCAGGAGGAATGTTCATTTACGATATGAACTTCATTACGGTTTCTGGCAGTTGAAACATACGATACAGGCCTCAAAGAAAGAATGAGCCATCGCAACAGAAAATAATCATCACCAACTGCCAGAGCCAAATCAGCATGAAAGTCAGTACTAGTACTGTGCCTGACAAAACATATACTGTATGTATGGTCCAGTGTGGCTCAGTTGGTAGAGCATGGTGCTTGCAACACCAGGATTTTAGGTTTGATTCCCATGGGGGACCAGTATGAAAATGTATGCAATCACTACTGTAAATCGCTCTGAATAAGAGAGTCTACTAAAATGTAAAAAATGTGTGTCTGATGCTTACTCTGACATCTAGGACAGAAGTGACTGATTATGTGGTGACCACGGAGAGTTAATGAGAGACTTTATTGGAGTCCTTTGTCTGTCCAACTATGTCATCAGGGCAAAGATACAGTATGACAAAGCAACATCAATCCACTGAAGAGCCATTCAGGGATGCATCTCAAATGGCCCCTTATTTGCTATATAGTGCACTACCAGGAGCCCTGTTTAAAAGTAGTGCAGTGCACTATGTAGGGACTAGAGTGCCATTTGAGACAAAGCCTCCCTGGGATAGGGGTGTCAGTGGTATAGATGTGTAATGTGTGTACTGCACACAATGTCAACTACACGCAATGCTTCTCCCAAACTCCATAGCTGTGTGTGTGTATCCAGCAGACCCCACCAGCCAGAAGGAAAACCAAACACACACAGCTCCCAGGGTACTAACCCAAAGGAAATTGAAATTAATTGGAACATTTTTTTTATCCTCGGGGCCAAAGCCACAATAAAGTCTTGAAGTCATCAAAGAAGGCAACACTGGTGCCAAGAAGTATTTTATTCACACTCTTTTATGAGCTCTCTGCCGGGAAAGGATTTCACTCCAATTAGGCGATCATTCCCCCTCTCCTTCACACTCATTCACTCTCTCCATTTATCTCTCACATTGCAGATGCTCTCACCCAGGGGCTGACATACTTCCAAAGTGAGAGAGAGAAAGAGAGCGAGAAGAAGAAGAAGGAGACAATGTGAAAGAGAGTGATAGAGGGAGAGGATTACTTGTCAGCACTGGCAGAGGTGTGCGTCGTAAAAGCCAAGTTAAAAGGCTTGACTGACAAAGTGACAAAGTGACAACATGTCTTCTTCTCTGGCTGTGCTTCCAGAGCAGACCTAGTGCTGAGTATACACAGGCATACTACCAAGCCCATGAAAGGAGAAAGACAGAGGGAGGGATAGACAGAGCGAGAGATTGAGAAACACAGTGACTGTGAGAGAGTGATGCTGAATCCCCTAGCCCTTATAGGTACTTCTGTAGATCTGAGAGAAGGTGGAGCTTATTACCATATTGCTTAAAGCTGACCTCTCAGATCTTCTCAAACAAAGCAAACAAGTATTTTCCTCTGGTGTCGAGCGCTAGGCTGAGAGGACTCAAGTTATTGGTATCATTATTAGCACGATGGACCGCACCAGCCCAACTAAATACCCCATTTCAGAGAGAGAGAGTGAGAGAGAGAGAGATGGTTGGAAGGTACAGTCCCTCTAACACTGGAGCCTCACAGAGTCGCTCCCCCCTCTCCAAAATGTGCTGGGCAATTCCAAGGTAACGGAATTACAGTAACACTTTAAAATGTATACCAAACATAAACCATTAATTTCAAAGTTTAACAAACCATACAACTCTATGCACAATAACTACTTTTAACAATTTCCATAAAATATTTTAAAATAAAAACATTTACAGGAAGAACTGTGCAGTTACACATTTTGGTAGAACATTTTAATGAGGGAGATTTTACTGTAATTCTCTTACCAAACTTTACATCTGCACAGTTTTTCCAGTAAAAGTGTATTTTTTTATTTATTTACTGTGTAAATTGTTCAAATAGTCATTGTACATAGAGTTGAATGGTTTGGTAGCCCTTTCCACCCGTATACGGGTTGAAAATAGCAGATCTTGTCATTGATAAGTGCCTAAATTGGAACTCAGTGGCTGTACAGTAACACGCTATACATGACGTCAGAGCTCAGGTTCTCCACTTCACAGCACTGTATGGGTTTAAACCTGAGCACCGCGCATGACAAGAAGATGCCCCCATCCCTCCTGCTAATTGGGCTACTTTTGCACATTTATTGTTGTCTGAGTGAGGGAAATACTGTTGATGTGTTCTGAAAGATGAGACATTGAGGATTATAATAAATACCGCTTTGATATCATACAAGCAAACCACATACCCGTGAGTCCAAATGTGCACTTCACATTTCCATATTTGAAAACTAAAGTCATTTACAGTATCAACATTTATTATTGCTATGTTTGATCCACAGTTACAAGGATGACATGCATTATACCCTGGGTTGTCCTGAACAGAATGAGCCTATGTTCGTTGTATTGTGAAGAAAATTAGCTGTGGAACATGCACTTGAATGCACACATGACTCCATTCTATGCGCACCAAAATTACAATCTGTTTGTCTGAAGTGCCTTTTGAACGCTTAACACTGTAAGATCGTATTTTATAACTTAGATAGCCATGTTGGCAATAGAATAAGCTTTCAAATGAAGCCCTCTGACTCGATTTATAATGAAAGGTTTTTTGGATTGTGTAAACAACAAGAATAATTGTGTGATAGTGGGGCTGTGCTCCAAAGAAAAAACTACAAGTGTGATTGCTTCAGATCCTCAATGGCAAAGCTAGGAGAGCTAAACAAAGGACCTTCTAGTTGAAGGCTCTTTCCTTGAGTCATAAAAGTGAAAATACTTAGGAACTGTGCTCAGTTTGGAGAGATGTGTGGCCACCAGTTAGACCTCTCACTCAAATGCTTGTAATAGTTTTTTTTTCTTATTTTGCACCTACTCCAAAATGTCAATGAATATTCTTATTATGTTTCTGAATGCATCCAGAGTATTTTCAGATTTTGTTATTGACAAATGCTGTGAAAATAGTTATTCTGTTAGAAACATTTCCATTTGGCCCTTTCCACATGGGCCAATTTCCACGAGTGTAAGGGGTTAAACTTTGAAATCAATGTTTTTTGTTTGGAATACATTTTAAAGTGTAATTCCGTGACCATGGAATTGCCCTGCTACACTTGATGCAAGGATACATTAGGGTTAGCTCTGACAGTCCCCTGACGACTATTAGCTGGCTAACTCAACATTTCAGCGCTGCCAACCTAACACACAGACCAGCCAGTGATAGAGCGAGAGACCACAGGTCCTGACAGTGTTTGCAGTAGAATAGTGCTTCAGTATGAAAATGTATGCACTCACTAACTGTAAGTCGCTCTGGATAAGAGCGTCTGCTAAATGACTAAAATGTCAAATGTAATTGATCAACTGAGCTCTTAATGGATCAGCCTAATTGATGAACTGCACTAATTGTCTGTCAGTGAGTCAGTTTGTACACAGTCCACATATTAGTTCTTATCCAGACTTACAGGAACAATTAGGGTTAAGTGCCTTGCTCAAGGGCACATTGACAGCTTTTCCCTTAGACAGCTTGGGGATTCAAACCAGCAACCTTTTGGTTACTGGCCCACAGCTCTTAACCACTAGGCTACAAATGATACAAGGTCCAGGGAACACTATTCCTTCCTCTTGCAGGAATCCATGTTCTACACTCCAAAGTAGGATTGGCATGGTTCTGTTATAATCTTCACCCGGCACAGCCAGAAGAGGACTGGCCACCCCTCATAGCCTGGTTCCTCTCTAGGTTTCTTCCTAGGTTTTCGCCTTTCTAGGGAGTTTTTCCTAGCCACCGTGCTTTTACACCTGCATTACTAGCTGTTTGGGGTTTTAGGCTGGGTTTCTGTACAGCACTTCGAGATATTAGCTGATGTAAGAAGGGAAATACCGGATGGAGGATTTGCGTATGTCCTCCTGAATTGCGTATGTCCTCCTGAAATTGTTTGGGAAATTTACGGGAATTGTGCAACCCTACTCCAGAGTCATGGAATGTGGGTGGAAGTAGAAGAATGACATGTTTTGTGTGTGTTGCAAAGTGACAGGAGCAGTAAGAATCACAACATGGCTCTTTAAACGTGTGGCCAGCTGGGGCACTGTGAATCTTTCATCACCCTGTATTCCATTAGAGCAGCCAAAAGAAACAGACTCACATTCATACACAACACCAGGGTAGTGGTTTAAATAACTCTGGCTGGGCTCAACTCCCCAACCTCATCAAGTATGTTTAGAACAAGAACATTTCGTCTGACTCTTAAGGCCGGTTTCACAAACACAGATTAAACCTAGTAGTGGACTAAAAAGCATGCTGAATCTCAATTGAAGTGTTTATTAGTCCAGGATTAGGCCTAATCTGTGTCAAGGGGAACTGGCCCCAAATGTAGCCTACTGAACAACAGAACACAGTGTTCAATTCTTGGGCCGACTCTATTCTCTGTGTATATCAATGATGTCGCTCTTGCTGCTGGTGACTCTCAGATCCACCTCTACGCAGACGACACCATTTTGTATACATCTGGCCCTTCATTGGACACTGTGTTAATAAACCTCCAAATGAGCTTTAATGCCATACAACACTCCTTCCGTGGCCTCCAACTGCTCTTAAACGCTAGTAAAACTAAATGCATGCTCTTCAATCGAACGCAGCTTGCACCCGCCTGCCCGACTAGAATCACTACTCTCGGCGGGTCTGACTTAGAATATGTGGACAACTACAAATACCTAGGTGTCTGGTTAGACCGTAAACTGTCCTTCCAGACTCACATTAAGCATCACCAATCCAAAGTTAAATCTAGAATCGGCTTCCTATTTCGCAACAAAGCCTCCTTCACTCATGCTGCTAAACATTCCCTCGTAAAACTGACTATCCTACGGATCCTTGACTTCGGCAATGTCATTTACAAAATAGCTTCCAACACTCTACTCAGCAAATTGGATGTAGTCTATCACAGTGCCATCCGTTTTGTCACCAAAGCCCCATATACTACCCACCATTGTGACCTGTACGCTCTCGTTGGCTGGCCCTCACTACATATTCGTCGCCAAACCCACTGGCTCCAGGTCATCTATAAATCACTTCTAGGCAAATCCCCGCCTTATCTTAGCTCATTGGTCACCATAGCAACACCCACCCGTAGTATGCGCTCCAGCAGGTATATCTCACTGGTCATCCCCAAAGCCAACACATCTTTTGGCCGCCATTCCTTCCAGTTCTCTGCTGCAAATGACTGGAACGAACTGCAAAAATATCTGAAGCTGGAGACACTTATCTCTCTCACTAACTTTAAGCATCAGTTGTCAGAGCAGCTTACCGATCACTGCACCTGTACACAGCCCATCTGTAATTAGCCCACCCAACTACCTAATCCCCATATTGTTATTTACATTGTTATTTATTTTGCTAATTTGCACCCCAGTATCTCTATTTGCACATCATCTTCTGCACATCTATCACTCCAGTGTTAATACTAAATTGTAATTATTTTGCACTATGGCCTATTTATTGCCTTACCTCCATAACTTACTACATTTGCACACACTGTATATAGTTTTTCTATTGTGTTATTGACTGTACGTTTTGTTTTTGTTTATTCCATATGTAACTCTGTGTTGTTGTTGTTTTTATCGCACTGCTTTGCTTTATCTTGGCCAGGTCGCAGTTGTAAATGAGAACTTGTTCTCAACTGGCTTACCTGGTTAAATAAAGGTGAAATAAAAATAAAAGTACCCAGGTTCTGTCTATTTGTCACAAATAAAGTTGAACTTGACTCTCCTTTATCTCTCTCTCTCTCTAGCCTGAGAACAGAGAGTGTGCATGTGTGTATTGGGAACTGGCAGGCTTGTGTGTAATTGTTGTTTTTAGCTGTAATGACAGTCTGTGAGGGACACCATGGGTTGCCTTTCACTATCACCTCGTTACACACCACTTGTTTAACGTCTTGCCTTCACACACACTCTCACACACACTCTCACTCTCACAGACACGCACACTCTTACACACTCTCTTTCTCACACACACACACGCACACTATACCACCAGAGCTGGGCTGTTTGCAAAACACATTTAGGGGTGGAACACGATGTTACTGAGTCAATATTGTTGTTAAATACTTTTTCTAAGATATGCTTGTGGAGAACAGTTTACCGTTCCAATTATGAAATTGTTGACATTATTTCAAAATAATCAAATCAGTCAAACAAACAAACATCACATCACTTCTCCAATAGGCTATACTGCAGTATTTCCCAATATAGACAGCCTAGCATACGATCCAACCAAGTTTCATCAGGCGTTAGCCTAGACTCTTAATCTGTAGTTTCTTCTTGAATATATGTAGTTTCCTCAGCGGAGTGTATTCATGGATGCCAAGGGAAGCCAGGTTTCCCAAAAAATGATTTTTTTTGTAAAATATTAAAACATAAAATAATGTATATTTCTTCTCTCTGTGTTTCAGAATGTTCCTTCAATTCGCAAGAGGCTGAATGTATCTCACACGAGAAAGCATTTGCGCGAGCGAAAAAGCACCCCTCTGTCACTCTACGTGTAGGCCATCTATCTGATACTGTCTGGTCCAAACGAGTATGACATTGTTGCCGCCCGTAGCATTGAAGGCAAGGGAAGCCAGTGAGCATCTGGCCTCCCTTGACAAAAAAATTATAAAAACGTAGCCAATCTTGGCTTCCCCAGTGACTTTACCCACGTACCGCTACTGAGTTTCCTACCTTTAAATGATAACCTTATGATTTATTAGTTAATCTTGGACACCCAGAACTAAAACCTGTCCACAAGAGATTAATATAAGCAAAAATAAGACAGGAAACAAAGCTAGAACATGAACTAAGGGGCCTAAATGCACAACAGAGATTCAGCGAGGTAAATTATTTTCATATTTAAACAGAAATTCATCAGATGTTGTTATTGTACAAAATGAGACCACCCTTGGCAGTTGTTTAATGAGAATCTCTCTTCTTCTCTGGTCTCGTCTTTCAGTAACGAGCTTAGACGAGAAGAAGACATCGAAGCCCACACTGTTCTTCTGTGCTCTATTACTGCTGGTGACATAACAGCAGCTACCTCTGCCAAACCAGATCACTTCACTTATTACTACACTTCTTACACACTCCCAATGAATTGAAATAAAACTTTTCAGGCTCTGCATGACATAAAATGCATCACTTTTCTGGACATCCTTATAGGCCACTGAGGGTAAATGATTTGCAGTGGCTTCAGAAAGTATACATACCCCTTGACTTTTTCCACTTTTTATTCTGTTACAGCCTGAATTTAAAATGGATTAAATTGAGACGTTATGTCACTGGCCTACACACAATAACCCATAACGTCAAAGTGGAATTATGTTTTTAGACATTTTTAATATAAAATGAAAAGCTGACATGTCTTGAGTCAATAAGTATTCAACTCCTTTATTTATGGCAAGCCTAAATAAGTTCAGGAGTAAAAATGTGCTAAACAGGTCACGGAATAGGTCGCATGGACTCACTCTGTGTGCAATAATAGTGTTTAACATGATTTTTGAATGACTACCTCATCTCTGTACCCCACACATAAAATTATATGTATGGTCCCTCAGTTGAGCAGTGAATTTCAAACACAGATTAAACCACAAACACAAGGAAGGTATTGCAATGCCTCACAAAGAAGGGCACCTTTTGGTAGATGGGTAAAAAAAAAAAAAGCAGAAATTTAATATCCTTTTGAGCATGGTGAATTTATTAATTACACTTTCGATGGTGTATCAATGCACCCAGTCACTACAAAGATACAGGCATCCTTTCTAACTCAGTTGCCGGAGAGGAAGGAAACCGCTCAGGGATTAAACCATGAGGCCAATGGTGACTTTAAAACAGTTACAGAGTTTAATGGCTGTGATAGGAGAAAACGGAGAATGGATCAGCAACATTGTAGTTATTCCACAAATCTAACCTAATTGACAGAGTGAAAAGAAGCAAGCCTGTACAGAATAAAAAGATTCCAAAACATTAGGGGTGTAACGATTCATTTTAACAACGATTCGATTTGTATCACGATTCGTGGTTGTCGATACGATTCAAGGACGATATTGGTTCATTTAGAACGATACGATCCGAAACGATTCAGTGACTTGAAATCGATTCAGTAACCTTTTAGCCAAAAATTCAACCAGTGTGACTGAAATAAATACCTGGATACTGGACAGTGCAGGTGAAGTTTCCTAGATTCCTGTTTCTTGTAAGGACCGCAATGGTGGCTTGATAATTTCTCGCTCGTCGGCTTCTCCTCTGTCGTCCGCCATGCTATGTTTTGTTGTCTTTGCGCGCTTTGCGCTGCTGTTGCCGCGATGACGTCACGGATAGGCAGACTGAATCGAGTAATGTTTAAAGCCTATCATTAAAAGTGCTAAGAAAAAACATCCATATAAAGTCTGACGTGCTTAAATCCAATGGGTTATTTCCTAGTATCGATACAATCGATTTATTACATTTTAAAACGATGTTAGATCGATATATGTTGTCCAAAAGGCCAACTCGCCGAGCACAGATCGATGTAGTTGGATCATAGGAATATAAATCGATACATCGATGTAGTAGATGGATCGTTACACCCCTACAAAACATGCATCTGTTTGCAACAAGGCACTAAAGTAATACTGCAAAGAAATCTGGCAAAGTAATTCACTTTTTTGTCCTGAATACAAAGTGTTATGTTTGGGGAACATCCAATACACAAATGATTGAGTACCACTCTCCATATTTTCAATCATAGTGGTGGCTGCATCATGTTATGGGTATGTTTGTAATCGTTAAGGACTGGCAAGTTTTTCAGGATAAAAAGTAAACGGAATGGAGCTAAGCACAGGCAAAATCCTAGAGGAAAGCCTGGTTCAGTCTGCTTTCCACCAGACACAGGGAGATGAATTCTCATTTCAGCAGGACAATAACCTAAAACACAAGGCCAAATCGACACTGGAGTTGCTCACCAAGAAGACACTGAATGTTACTGAGTGGTAGAGTTTCAGTTTTTACATACATCTACTTGAAAATCTATGGTAAGACCTGAAAATGATTGTCTAGCAATCATCAATAGGGGCGGCAGGTAGCTTAGTGGTTAAGAGCGTTGTGCCAGTAACCAAAAGGTCGCTGGTTCTAATCTCCGAGCCGACTAGGTGAAAAATCTGTCGATGTGCCCTTGAGCAAGGCACTTAGCCCTAATTGCTGCTGTAAGTCGCTCTGGATAAGAGCATCTGCTAAATAAATAAAATAATTTTAAAAAAAAAATCTATAAACTATTTGACAGAGCTTGAAGAATTTTGAAAAGAATAATGGGCAAATGTTACACAATCCAGGTGTGGAAAGCTCTTAGAGACTTACCCAGAAAGACTCACAGCTGTAATCACTGCTAAAGGTGCTTCTACAATGCACTGACTCAGGGATGTGAATACTTACTGCATGAAAATGGGATATTTCATTTGCAAACATTTCTAAGAACATGTTCATTTCGTCATTGTGGGGTATTGTGTGTAGATTGGTGAGAAAAAACATAAATGTAATTGAATTCAGGCTGTAACACAACAAAATGTGGATTAAGTCAAGGGGTATGAATACTTTCTGAAGGCACTGTATGTTAGGAAACTTTTCAATGGGGACTTTGTAGAATTGTCTTTATTAAGGTAACTAGAGGAGTGACTAGCTAAGATGCATTTTATGTTTTTATGGAATGTATTAAAGCTCCTAAATTCCACAAGAGCATACTGTAACTGAACTGTATCAATGCACTTCAATTGGAATGCAATACCCATGAGCTACCTACCACAAGATGTCAGTATTTCATGTTCTCGGGTTGAGATGTAAACACAGCCACTCTCGTCTCATGTGAAGTCCTCCTGCCGTTGACACACAAAACACGCTCAATAAGAGAGGACTTAGCCTATCTGAGTGGTGTAGTCTAAGGTAGCAAATAAATTATGAGTAGTCAAAATGATACTTACCACGTTTAGTAGCCGTCATAGAATTGCTTTGGCTAATGCTGTCACTAGAAAATAAGGCATAGCATAGCAGCCAAAGTTGTTTCAACTGTAGCTACAAACTATCCTAAGATAGGCAGTCATAACATCAACATGTAATATACTGTCAGTGAAATTAAATTACCAACCTGTATGTTGTGTTCAAATTCACTGTCAGAAAGTATTCCCCTTTGTAAAGTGACAACAATCTGAATTTCCCTCTTCGCCTGCGAAGCCGGATATAGCCGGATCCCATTGTCTCAGCGCCCCACAGCACCTTGCTTGCGCTTCATTTTGATGTTTGTATGGATCTAGGATCAGTTTACCCTGCCCAAATCCATACAGTGCCTTCAGAAAGTATTCATGCCCCTTGACTTATTCCACAGTTTGTTGTGTTACAGCCTAAATTCTAATTAATTACATCAACAACAAAACAAATACACACAATGCCCATAATGACAACGTGAAAACATGTTTTTAGAAATGTTTGCAAATGTATTGGAAATGAAATACAGAAATATTTCATTTACATAAGTATTCACACCCCTGAGTCAATACCTTGTAGAAACACCTTTGACAGTGATAATATCTGTGAGTCTTTCTGGGTAAGTCTCTAAGAGCTTTCCATACCTGGATTGTGCAACATTTGCCCATTATTCTTTTCAAAATTCTTCATGCTCTGTCAAATTAGTTGTTGATCGCTGCTAGACAACCATTTTCAGGTCTTGCCATACATTTTCAAGAAGATTTAAGTCAAAACTATAACTCGGCCACTCAGGAACATTCAGTGTCTTCTTGGTAAGCAACTCCAGTGTAGATTTGGCCTTGTGTTTTAGGTTATTGTCCTGCTGAAAGGTGAATTCATCTCCCAGTGTCTGGTGGAAAGCAGACTGAACCAGGTTTTCCTCTAGGATGTTGCCTGTGCTTAGCTCCATTCCATTTCATTTTTTTATCCTGAAAAACTCACTAGTCCTTAACAATTATAAACATACACATAAAAGGATGCAGCCACCACTATGGTTGAAAATATGGAGAGTGATACTCAATAATGTGTGTGTTGGATTTGCCCCAAACATAACCAATAGTAAATTGCTTTGCCACATTTTTTGCAGTTTTACTTTAGTGCCTTGTTGCAAACAAGATGCATGTTTTAGACTGTTTTTATTCTGTACAGGATTCCTTCTTTTCACTCTGTCAATTAGGTTAGTGTTGTGGAGTAACTACAATGTTGTTGATCCATCCTCAGTTTTCTCCTATCACAATCATTAAACTCTGTAACTGTTTTAAAGTCACCATTGGCCTCATGGTGAAATCCCTGAGCGGTTTCCTTCCTCTCCGGCAACTGAGTTAGGAAGGATGCCTTTTGGCTAAAATCCACATTACACTCTGGGGTAGGGAAAGTGTAATTAATAACTTCACCATGATCAAAGAGATATTCAATGTCTGCTTGTTTAAATGTTTTACCCATCTACCAAAAGGTGCCCTTCTTTGCGAGGCATTGGAAAACCTCCCTGGTCTTTGTGGTTGAATCTGTGTTTGAAATTCACTGCTCAACTGAGGGACCTTAAAGATAATTGTATGTGCGGGGTACAGAGATTATTGCACACAGAGTGAGTCCATACAACTTATTATGTGACTTGTTAAGCAACTTTTTACTCCTGAACTTATTTAGTCTTGCCATAACAAAGGGTTGAATACTTATTGACTCAAGACATTTCAGCTTTTCATTTTTAATTCATTTATAAAAATGTCAAAAACCATTATTCCACTGTGACATTATGGGGTAACGTGTAGGCCAGTGACAGAAAATCACAATTTAATCTATTTTAAATTCAGGCTTTAAACACAACAAAATGTGGAAATAGTCAAAGGGTGTGAATACATTCTGAAGGCACTGTAGGTAGCTGCACCATTAGATTGACCTAAATTCAAAACCGAATTCAGGTCAATATTTAGGGGCAACTTGTTTTGATAGATCAGTCCTCCATTGATTGGTGTTAGAACTGCTAATGTAAAGTAGTTTGTTTTATGAAAAGTATGAAAATACACTACATGACCTGCTTGTCGAACATCTCATTCCAAAATATTGTGTATTAATATGGAGTTGGTTCCCCCTTTGCTGCTATAATAGCCTCCACTCTTCTGGGAAGGCTTTCCACTAGATGTTGGAACATTGCTGCTCCAGAGTCCAATGGCGGTGAGCTTTACACCACTCCAGCCGACGCTTGGCATTGCGCATGGTGATCTTAGGCTTGTGTGCGGCTGCTCGGCCATGGAAACCCAATTCATGAAACTCCTGACGAATATATATTGTGCTGATGTTGCTTCCAGAGGCAGTTTGGAACACTGTAGTGAGTGGTGCAACTGAGGACAGATTATTTTTACACATTACGCGCTTCAGCACTCGACGGTCCCGTTCTGTGAGCTTGTGTGGCCTACCACTTCGCGGCTGAACCGTTCTTGCTCCTAGATGTTTTCACTTCACAATAACAGCACTTACGGTTGACCAGAGCAACTCTAGCAGGGCAGAAATGTGACGAACTGACTTGTTGGAAAGGTGGCATCCTATGACGCTGCCACGTTGAAAGTCACTGAGCTCTTCAGTAGGGGACATTCTACTGCCAAGGTTTGTCTATGGAGATTGCATGGTGTTGTGCTCGATTTTATACACCTGTCAGCAACGTTTGTGGCTGAAATAGCCAATTCCACTAATTTGAAGGGGTGTCCACATACTTTTGTATATATAGTATAGAAAGTATATGGCCAACAATAGTTCAAGTGAAACTAAATAGAACAGCCTATTAGGTTACTTTCTGAAGGCAAATAGGTTGCTAGGATAATTATTTTGCACGTTTGATATACTGCTATGGGGCATATGGGGCATCATGGAAGTATTGTACAGTTGAAGTCAGAAGTTTACATACACTTAGGTTGGAGTCATTAAAACTTGTTTTTCAACCACTACACACATTTCTTGTTAACAAACTATAGTTTTGGCAAGTCGGTTAGGACATCTACTTTGTGCATGACACAAGTCATTTTTCCAACAATTGTTTACAGACAGATTATTTCACTTATAATTCACTGTATCACAATTCCAGTGGGTCAGAAGTTTACATACACTAAATTGACTGTGCCTTTAAACAGCTTGGAAAATTCCAGAAAAGGATGTCATGGCTTTAGAAGCTTCTGATAAGCTAATTACATTTACATTTTAGTCATTTAGCAGATGCTCTTATACAGAGCGACTTACAGTTAGTGAGTGCATACATTTTTCATACTGGACCCCTGTGGGAATCAAACCCACAACCCTGGCATTGCAATCGCCATGCTCTACCAACTGAGCTACAGGAGGCCTGACATCATTTGAGTCAATTGGAGGTGTACCTGTAGATGTATTTCAAGGCCTACCTTCAAACTCAGTGCCTCTTTTCTTGACATCATGGGAAAATCAAAAGAAATCAGCCAAGACCTCAGATTTTTTTTTGTAAACCTCCACAAGTCTGGTTCATCCTTCGGAGCAAATTCCAAATGCCTGAAGGTACCACGTTCATCTGTACAAACAATAGTATGCAAGTATAAACACCATGGGACCATGCAGCCGTCATACCGCTCAGGAAGGAGACGTGTTCTGTCTCCTAGAGATGAACGTACTTTGGTGCGAAAGTGCAAATCAATCCCAGAACAACAGCAAAGGCCCTTGTGAAGATGCTGGAGGAAACAGGTACAAAAGTATCTATATCCACAGTAAAACGAGTCCAATATCGACATAACCTGAAAGGCCGCTCAGCAAGGAAGAAGCCACTGCTCCAAAACCGCCATAAAAAAGCCAGACTACGGTTTGCAACTGCACATGGGGACAAAGATCGTACTTTTTGGAGAAATGTCCGCTGGTCTGATGAAACAAAAATAGAACTGTTTGGCCATAATGACCATTGTTATGTTTGGAGGAAATAGGGGAAGGCTTGCAAGAACACCATCCCAACCGTGAAGCACGGGGGTGGCAAAATCATGCTGTGGGTGTGCTTTGCTGCAGGAGGGACTGGTGTACTTCACAAAATAGATGGCATCATGAGGAAGGAAAATTATATGGATATATTGAAGCAACACCTCAAGATATCAGTCAGGAAGTTAAAGCTTGGTCGCAAATGGTCTTCCAAATGGACAATGACCCCAAGCATCCTTCCAAAGTTGTGGCAAAATGGCTTAAGGACAACAAAGTCAAGGTATTGGAGTGGCCATCACAAAGCCCTGACCTCAATCCTATATAAAATGTGTGGGCAGAACTGAAAAAGCGTGTACGAGCAAGGAGGCCTACAAACCTGACTCAGTTACACCAGCTCATTCAAGAGGAATGGGCCAAAATTCACCAATTTATTATGGGAAGCTTGTGGAAGGCTACCCAAAATGTTTGACCCAAGATAAACAATTTAAAGGCAATGCTACCAAATACTAATTGAGTGTATTTAAACTTCTGACCCACTGGGAATGTGATGAAAGAAATAAAAGCAGAAAATAAATAATTCTCTCTACTATTATTCTGACATTTCACATTCTTAAAATAAAGTGGTGATCCTAACTGACCTAAAACAGGGAATTTTTACTAGGATTACAGGAATTGTGAAAAACTGAGTTTAAATGTATTTGGCTAAGGTGTATGTAAACTTTCAACTTCAACTGTAAGTAATCCCCCCCAAAACCCAATATTTTTCACCCTTGTTGCAGATAGAACTTCACAGTAGGCCCTAGTTAAATATCCTCTTTATAGGATACTATCAACAATCTCACCGTTCTACATTTTTAAAACATTTTTTGTCATTTAGCAGACGCTCTAATCTAGAGCGATTTACAGTTAGTGAGTGCATACATTTTTTATACTGCCCCCCCCGTGGGAATCGAACTCATAACCCTGGCATTGCAAGCACCATGCTCTACCAACTGAGCTACTCTCTTTGGTGGTGCTTTTTCTCAGAACCTGTGCCTATGTATCAGCCTGCCGGCTCTGTCTCACATAGTCTGTTTCAGTTTGAACCCTTGGGTAGCACTATGTAAAGGAAAAACCCTGTTGTTGCTCTCTGCTTATAGAAGCATGAGCACAGGACCATGTCAGTTGGAGGCTGGGAGAGAGCATGATCCTTTGACACCAGGCATTAACTACCTCACTGACCAAGTACACTGTATAACTGTATTAGTAGCCTATTATAGTATTACAATTACAATATATCATATCTTATATCATATCTAATTGCATGAAGGATATTACTGTTTTGGGAAATTTGGGACAAGTTTATTTTGAAGACCTAGATTGTATTGAATTTGACACTCATACCTTAATGCTATTCTAGGTAGGCAACAGCATTTTAGTAAATGCACGGTATTAACAAAAAGTAAAGAAAAATCTATTTGACACAAATACATTCAGCTGTGAGCCAGAAACATATTTTCCATCATAGATAGTTATTCTGTGTGTGTTCTCTCTAAAGAGTAAAATATGTAAGAGAGTGTTAGCAGTCATTGTGTCATCAGTGGCATGGCAAGTAGTCATGCATCATCCACTTATCCCCTTGTACAGAGAGAGGGTGATGGAGAGTGAGAGAGGGAGGGGGGGCAGGGGGAGAGAGACAGAAAGAAAGAGAGTGGGGAGACAGAGAGAGAGAGAGAGAGAGAGAGAGAGAAAGAGAGAGAGAGAGAGAGAGAGAGAGAGAGAGAGAGAGAGAGAGAGAGAGAGAGAGAGAGAGAGAGAGAGAGAGAGAGAGAGGGGGCAGGGGGAGAGAGGGGGGCAGGGGGGAGAGAAAGAGAAAGAAAGAAAGAGGGTGGGGGGGGGAGAGAGAGAGGGATAGACAAAGAGAGCGAGAGAGAGAGAGAGAGAGAGGGGGATAGACAAAGAGAGCGAGAGAGAGAGAGATGAGAGCAGAGAGAGAGAGAGAGAGAGAGAGAGAGAGAGAGAGAGAGAGAGAGAGAGAGAGAGAGAGAGAGAGAGAGAGAGAGAGAGAGAGAGAGAGAGAGAGAGAGAGAGAGAGAGAGAGAGGGGGATAGACAAAGTGAGAGAGAGAAAGACAGAAACAGAGAGAGGGAGATACAGAGAGACAGAGAGAGAGAGAGAGCGCGCGTGAGAGAGCGAGAGAGCTGTGTGTGGTGTGGCACGGCAGAGCAGCATTGACTGAACCGAGAGAGACAGAGTGAGAGAGAAGGGGGAGAGAGAGAGAGAGAGAGTGGGGAGAGAGAGAGAGACAGAGTGAGAGAGAGAGAGAGAGAGAGAGAGAGAGAGAGAGAGAGAGAGAGAGAGAGAGAGAGAGAGAGAGAGAGAGAGAGAGAGAGAGAGAGAGAGAGAGAGAGAGAGAGAGAGAGAGAGAGAGAGAGAGAGGGGAGAGAGAGAGAGACAGAGTGAGAGAGAAGGGGGAGAGAGAGAGATAGAGAGAGAAAGAGGGGGGACAGAGAGAGAGAGCGAGAGAGAGAGAGAGAGAATGAGAGCGAGAGCGAGAGCGAGAGAGAGAGCGAGAGCAGAGAGAGAGAGAGAGAGAGAGAGAGAGAGAGAGAGAGAGAGAGAGAGAGAGAGCAGAGAGAGAGGAGAGAGAGAGACAGAGTGAGAGAGAAGGGGGAGAGAGAGAGAGAGAGAGAGTGGGGGAGAGAGAGAGAGACAGAGTGAGAGGGAGAGAGAGAGAGAGAGAGAGAGAGAGAGAGAAGAGAGAGAGAGAGAGAGAGAGAGAGAGAGAGTGGGGAGAGAGAGAGACAGAGTGAGAGAGAAGGGGGGAGAGAGAGAGAGAGAGAGAGAGAGAGAGAGAGAGAGAGAGTGGGGGAGAGAGAGAGACAGAGTGAGAGAGAAGGGGGAGAGAGAGAGATAGAGAGAGAAAGAGGGGGGACAGAGAGAGAGAGCGAGAGAGAGAGAGAGAGAGAGAGAGAGAGAGAGAGAGAGAGAGAGAGAGAGAGAGAGAGAGAGAGAGAGAGAGAGAGAGAGAGAGAGAGAGAGAGAGAGAGAGAGAGAGAGAGAGAGAGGGGGATAGACAAAGTGAGAGAGAGAAAGACAGAAACAGAGAGAGGGAGATACAGAGAGACAGAGAGAGAGAGAGAGCGCGCGTGAGAGAGAGAGAGAGAGCTGTGTGTGGTGTGGCACGGCAGAGCAGCATTGACTGAACCCCTCAATTGGAAGCAGGACTGCCAGGCTTAGGCTGAGACCAGCTGACAAAGCTGCCATTTTGTGGGCTCTAATTGGCACATCTGTAACCATGTTTCATTTTACAACTGCTGTCCTCATAGGAACTTAAGTGCACTGCCGTGGTGCACTGGGGAACGTATATATGTGAGCAATTTGGTCTGACTAAAGCAATGCTTACCTTCTGGAGACAGATGTTGCATCATCAAGCACTCTGGGTGGGTCTCAGTAAAATTGCTTCCTTTCCGTGTCTTCTTTGCCTCTTTTCCATTATCAGAAAGTATATGATCCCCATGTCGCTTGTATGCCTACCTGTTGCACCATGCTTACTACAATACAACAGTGGACTTCTAGAGCAGAAAGCTAGGTTGTCACTCCTTCTCAGACAGTTGACTCTTGGATCTCAGGAAGGTGATGTCACACACCTAGAGATGACTAGCTTGCCTCCCACACCAGGCAGCGCTCCTGTTATTGTAACCCAGCCCAGGACCAGAGTAGGATAGACAAGTGGCGGTGGTGTCATAGGGTTATGGAGTGATAGAGAAGGGGACTGAAATATGGGACATATGACATCATACATATATGTTTGTTTAAACACCAGATGGGATATGGTTAATTACAGCTTTATCTTTTGTCCTTCACCACACTCAATCTACTGGAGCTACATATATATTTTTGTTTCAACATAGTCATGGAATAGCTTCGCAAATTGTCCAACTGAATTAATCAATCAAACCAGAGTGTATTATTGTTTCCCTAAATCCGGTCCTAACCTTGAATAGTATACCCTGTAGTCCTGTATAGATAAACATGTCATGTGGTCCATTGAGGTCCCACTGAGCAGTCCATGAAAGGCAGAGGCTAGGACTCAAAGCCTCCAACAATAGTCTATGTGTATGTGCGTGAGTATATCTGCGCATACCTGCATGCGTCTACAGTGTGGATACTAGGCACAGGGCCTGGTGTGTGGAGCAGAGTGCATACTACGGGCAGGAATCTGGGGTCTCAGAGTCTTAATCCCTCTGGAACCCAAACCAAACACTGAGAGGTTCCTGGTGTGCCTGCGTGGCTCCACTGACACATCACACAGAGAGGGCTTCAGAGCAGACCGTGGGCAGGAAGAAGTTGTTTAAACAGAGCTAATGTAGTGTGTGTGTGTGTGTTTGTGTTCTGTGTGTACGTTTGAGTAAATGTGCACGCGTGCCTTGTAGTACTGCAGCTTCAAACGTGCTAATGTTTGTATTACGTACGGGTGTTGGAACAGAGACTGTGTGTGTATTATGTATGGGTGTTGGAACAGAGAGGGTGTGTGTATTACATATGGGTGTTGGAACAGAGAGGGTGTGTGTAATACATATGGGTGTTGGAACAGAGAGGGTGTGTGTATTACGTATGGATGTTGGAACAGAGAGGGTGTGTCTATTACGTATGGATGTTGGAACAGAAAAGGTGTTTTTATTACGTATGGGTGTTGGAACAGAGAGGGTGTGTGTAATACGTATGGGTGTTGGAACAGAGAGGGTGTGTGTATTATGTATAGGTGTTGGAACAGAGAGAGTGTGTGTATTACGTATGGGTGTTGGAACAGAGAGGGTGTGTGTGTTACGTATGGGTGTTGGAACAGAGAGGGTGTGTGTTTTACGTATGGGTGTTGGAACAAAGAGGGTGTGTGTATTACGTATGGATGTTGGAACAGAGAGGGTGTGTGTATTACGTATGGGTGTTGGAACAGAGAAGGTGTTTGTATTACATATGGGTGTTGGAACAGAAAGGGGTGTGTGTAATACGTATGGGTGTTGGAACAGAGAGAGTGTGTGTATTACGTATGGGTGTTGGAACAGAGAGGGTGTGTGTATTATGTATGGGTGTTGGAACAGAGAGGGTGTGTGTATTGTGTATGGGTGTTGGAACAGAGAGAGTGTGTGTATTACGTATGGGTGTTGGAACAGAGAGCGTGTGTGTATTACATGTGGGTGTTGGAACAGAGAGGGTGTGTGTTTACGTATGGGTGTTGGATGAGAGAAGGTGTGTATATTACGTATGGGTGTTGGAACAGAGAGGATGTGTGTATTACGTATGGGTGTTGGAACAGAGAGAGTGTGTGTATTACGTATGGGTGTTGGAACAGAGAAGGTGTTTGTATTACATATGGGTGTTGGAACAGAAGGGTGTGTGTGTAATACGTATGGGTGTTGGAACAGAGAGAGTGTGTGTATTACGTATGGGTGTTGGAACAGAGAGGGTGTGTGTATTACGTATGGGTGTTGGAACAGAGAGAGTGTGTGTATTACGTATGGGTGTTGTAACAGAGAGAGTGTGTGTATTACGTATGGGTGTTGGAACAGAGAGGGTGTGTGTATTACGTATGGGTGTTGGAACTGAGAGCGTTTGTGTATTACGTATGGGTGTTGGAACAGAGAGCGTTTGTGTATTACATATGGGTGTTGGAACAGAGAGGGTGTGTGTTTACATATGGGTGTTGGATGAGAGAAGGTGTGTATATTACGTATGGATATTGGAACATAGAGGGTGTGTGTCTTACGTATGGGTGTTGGAACAGAGAGGGTGTGTGTATTACGTATGGGTGTTGGAACAGAGAGAGTGTGTATTACGTATGGGTGTTGGAACAGAGAGGGTGTGTGTACTACGTATGGGTGTTGGAACAGAGAGAGTGTGTGTATTACGTATGGGTGTTGGAACAGAGAGGGTGTGTGTACTACGTATGGGTGTTGGAACAGAGAGGGTGTGTGTATTATGTATGGGTGTTGGAACAGAGAGAGTGTGTGTATTACGTATGGGTGTTGGAACAGAGAGCGTTTGTGTATTACATATGGGTGTTGGAACAGAGAGGGTGTGTGTTTACGTATGGGTGTTGGATGAGAGAAGGTGTTTATATTACGTATGGGTGTTGGAACAGAGAGGATGTGTGTATTACGTATGGGTGTTGGAACAGAGAGGGTGTGTGTACTACGTATGGGTGTTGGAACAGAGAGGGTGTGTGTATTATGTATGGGTGTTGGAACAGAGAGAGTGTGTGTATTACGTATGGGTGTTGGAACAGAGAGCGTTTGTGTATTACATATGGGTGTTGGAACAGAGAGGGTGTGTGTTTACGTATGGGTGTTGGATGAGAGAAGGTGTTTATATTACGTATGGGTGTTGGAACAGAGAGGATGTGTGTATTACGTATGGGTGTTGGAACAGAGAGAGTGTGTGTATTACATATGGGTGTTGGAACAGAAGGGTGTGTGTGTAATACGTATGTGTGTTGGAACAGAGAGAGTGTGTGTATTACGTATGGGTGTTGGAACAGAGAGGGTGTGTATATTACGTATGGGTGTTGGAACAGAGAGGGTGTGTGTATTACGTATGGGTGTTGGAACAGAGTGAGTGTGTGTATTACGTATGGGTGTTGGAACAGAGAGAGTGTGTGTATTATGTATGGGGGTTGGAACAGAGAGAGTGTGTGTATTACGTATGGGTTTTGGAACAGAGAGGGTGTGTGTATTACGTATGGGTGTTGGAACAGAGAGGGTGTGTGTATTACGAATGGGTGTTGGAACAGAGAGGGTGTGTGTATTACGTATGGGTTTTGGAACAGAGAGGGTGTGTGTCTTACGTATGGGTGTTGGAACAGAGAAGGTGTGTGTATTACGTATGGGTGTTGGAACAGAGAGGGTTTGTGTATTACATATGGGTGTTGGAACAGAAAGGTGTGTGTGTAATACGTATGGGTGTTGGAACAGAGAGAGTGTGTGTATTACGTATGGGTGTTGGAACAGAGAGGGTGTGTGTATTACGTATGGGTGTTGGAACAGAGAGGGTGTGTGTACTACGTATGGGTGTTGGAACAGAGAGAGTGTGTGTATTACGTATGGGTGTTGGAACAGAGAGGGTGTGTGTATTACGTATGGGTGTTGGAACAGAGAGGGTGTGTGTACTACGTATGGGTGTTGGAACAGAGAGGGTGTGTGTATTATGTATGGGTGTTGGAACAGAGAGAGTGTGTATTACGTATGGGTGTTGGAACAGAGAGAGTGTGTGTATTACATATGGGTGTTGGAACAGAGAGGGTGTGTGTTTACATATGGGTGTTGGATGAGAGAAGGTGTTTATATTACGTATGGGTGTTGGAACAGAGAGGATGTGTGTATTACGTATGGGTGTTGGAACAGAGAGAGTGTGTGTATTACAGTGGGGAAAAAAGTATTTAGTCAGCCACCAATTGTGCAAGTTCTCCCACTTAAAAAGATGAGAGAGGCCTGTAATTTTCATCATAGGTACACGTCAACCATGACAGACAAAATGAGGAAAGAAAATCCAGAAAATCACATTGTAGGATTTTTAATGAATTTATTTGCAAATTATGGTGGAAAAATAAGTATTTGGTCAATAACAAAAGTTTCTCAATACTTTGTTATATACCCTTTGTTGGCAATGACACAGGTCAAACGTTTTCTGTAAGTCTTCACAAGGTTTTCACACACTGTTGCTGGTATTTTGGCCCATTCCTCCATGCAGATCTCCTCTAGAGCAGTGATGTTTTGGGGCTGTCGCTGGGCAACACGGACTTTCAACTCCCTCCAAAGATTTTCTTTGGGGTTGAGATCTGGAGACTGGCTAGGCCACTCCAGGACCTTGTAATGCTTCTTACAAAGCCACTCCTTCGTTGCCCGGGCGGTGTGTTTGGGATCATTGTCATGCTGAAAGACCCAGCCACGTTTCATCTTCAATGCCCTTGCTGATGGAAGGAGGTTTTCACTCAAAATCTCACGATACATGGCCCCATTCATTCTTTCCTTTTCACGGATCAGTCGTCCTGGTCCCTTTGCAGAAAAACAGCCCCAAAGCATGATGTTTCCACCCTCATGCTTCACAGTAGGTATGGTGTTCTTTGGATGCAATCTCAGCATTCTTTGTCCTCCAAACACGACTGAGTTGAATTTTTACCAAAAAGTTATATTTTGGTTTCATCTGACCATATGACATTCTCCCAATCCTCTTCTGGATCATCCAAATGCACTCTAGCAAACTTCAGACGGGCCTGGACATGCATTGGCTTAAGCAGGGGGACACGTCTGGCACTGCAGGATTTGAGTCCCTGGCTGCGTAGTGTGTTACTGATGGTAGGCTTTGTTACTTTGGTCCCAGCTCTCTGCAGGTCATTCACTAGGTCCCCCCGTGTGGTTCTGGGATTTTTGCTCACCGTTCTTGTGATCATTTTGACCCCACGGGGTGAGATCTTGCGTGGAGCCCCAGATCGAGGGAGATTATCAGTGGTCTTGTATGTCTTCCATTTCCTAATAATTGCTCCCACAGTTGATTTCTTCAAACCAAGCTGCTTACCTATTGCAGATTCAGTCTTCCCAGCCTGGTGCAGGTCTACAATTTTGTTTCTGGTGTCCTTTGACAGCTCTTTGGTCTTGGCCATAGTGGAGTTTGGAGTGTGACTGTTTGAGGTTGTGGACAGGTGTCTTTTATACTGATAACAAGTTCAAACAGGTGCCATTAATACAGGTAACGAGTGGAGGACAGAGGAGCCTCTTAAAGAAGAGGTTACAGGTCTGTGAGAGCCAGAAATCTTGCTTGTTTGTAGGTGACCAAATACTTATTTTCCACCATAATTTGCAAATAAATTCATTAAAAATCATACAATGTGATTTTCTGGATTTTCTTTTCTCAATTTGTCTGTCATAGTTGACGTGTACATATGATGAAAATTACAGGCCTCTCTCATCTTTTTAAGTGGGAGAACTTGCACAATTGGTGGCTGACTAAATACTTTTTTTCCCCACTGTACGTATGGGTGTTGGAACAGAGAAGGTGTTTGTATTACATATGTGTGTTGGAATAGAAGGGTGTGTGTGTAATACGTATGGGTGTTGGAACAGAGAGAGTGTGTGTATTACGTATGGGTGTTGGAACAGAGAGGGTGTGTATATTATGTATGGGTGTTGGAACAGAGAGGGTGTGTGTATTACGTATGGGTGTTGGAACAGAGAGAGTGTGTGTATTACGTATGGGTGTTGGAACAGAGAGGGTGTGTATATTACGTATGTGTGTTGGAACAGATAGGGTGTGTGTGATGCGTTTTGGCTGTTGGAACAGAGAGGGTGTGTGTATTACGTATGGATGTTGGAACAGAAGGTGTGTGTATTACGTATGGATGTTGGAACAGAGAGGGTGTGTGTATTACGTATGGGTGTTGGAACAGAGAGGGTGTGTGTATTACTTATGGGTGTTGGAGCAGAGAGGATGTGTGTAATACGTATGTGTTGTTGGAACAGAGAGGGTGTGTGTGATACGTATGGGTGTTGGAAAAGAGAGGGTGTGTGTATTACGTATGGATGTTGGAACAGAGAGGGTGTGTGTATTACGTATGGATGTTGGAACAGAGAAGGTGTTTGTATTACGTATGGGTGTTGGAACAGAGAGGGTGTGTGTAATACGTATGGGTGTTGGAACAGAGAGGGTGTGTGTATTATGTATGAGGGTAGGAACAGAGAGAGTGTGTGTATTACGTATGGGTGTTGTAACAGAGAGAGTGTGTGTATTACGTATGGGTGTTGGAACAGAGAGGGTGTGTGTATTATGTATGGGTGTTGGAACAGAGAGAGTGTGTGTATTACGTATGGGTGTTGGAACAGAGAGAGTGTGTGTATTACGTATGGGTGTTGGAACAGAGAGGGTGTGTGTATTATGTATGGGTGTTGGAACAGAGAGAGTGTGTGTATTACGTATGGGTGTTGGAACAGAGAGCGTTTGTGTATTACATATGGGTGTTGGAACAGAGAGGGTGTGTGTTTACGTATGGGTGTTGGATGAGAGAAGGTGTGTATATTACGTATGGATATTGGAACATAGAGGGTGTGTGTCTTACGTATGGGTGTTGGAACAGAGAGGGTGTGTGTATTACGTATGGGTGTTGGAACAGAGAGAGTGTGTGTATTACGTATGGGTGTTGGAACAGAGAGGGTGTGTGTACTACGTATGGGTGTTGGAACAGAGAGAGTGTGTGTATTACGTATGGGTGTTGGAACAGAGAGGGTGTGTGTACTACGTATGGGTGTTGGAACAGAGAGGGTGTGTGTATTATGTATGGGTGTTGGAACAGAGAGAGTGTGTGTATTACGTATGGGTGTTGTTGATGATCACAAGTTTACTGGAGAACGGAGACCAAGTAGAGACTTTCGGACAAGGTGGATAATTGTATAATATGAGGCAGTTTATTCAGAGGTAAAGATATCTGTAAATAGCGTGCACGGACCCGTTCGTCAACCTCGTAGGGAGATATCTGAGAGAGCGAGCCCCTAAACATTGTGTGCTGACATTTTATACAATAAAATAAAGTAGGTTGATTCTAGTAGTTCTGATCTTCTGATTGGTCCTGATGAGTTGGTCGAGGTCACTTCCATTGCATTGGCTCTGAGTCGGGTTCTCTGTCTTCAGATGTTCAGCCTAAGAGAAGGGGGTTTTTGTGTGTGTGTGCTTAACAATGATGATGTGTGTGTGTGTGTGTGTGCGTGTGTGTATGTGTGTGTGTGTGTGTGTGTGTGTATGTGTGTGTGTGTGTATGTGTGTGTATGTGTGTGTGTGTGTATGTGTGTATGTTTAACAATGATGATGTGTGTGTGTGTGTGTGTGTATGTGTGTGTGTGTGTGGGGGTGTGTGTGTGTATGTCCTCAGAGCAATAACTCGTGTGAGTTGGGAGAACTGAGAGACCTATGGCGTGGGTGTTGTCCATAGCCACCTGCTGATAAGGCCGACAAGATAGAAGTCTTTGTGCATTGTATTAAATCCAAAGGCCCAACACAAGATGGGTTATGCACAAGATTTTAGTCAGACCAAGCTATAACATAATATATTTACTACGACAAATCCTCTCTTCACGTCTCCCCAGAGACGTGACCAAGTAACAGTAAAGAAGGAAAACTTAAGACGTGACACAAGCTAACAGTGTAATTGGCAAAATAGGGAAAACTTTATCAGAAGATAAAGTTTTACATTCCCCCTCTTCACGTCTCACAAGAGACGTGACATAAAGCTTTAAATGCTGCAATTTGGCAAAATAGGGAAAACTTTATCAGAAGATAAAGTTTTGCATTCCCCCTCTTCACGTCTCACAAGAGACGTGACAAAAGCTTAAATGCTGCAATTGGCAAAATAGGGAAAACTTTATCAGAGGATAAAGTTTTACATTCCCCCTCTTCACGTCTCACAAGAGACGTGACAAAAAGCTTAAATGCTATTCATCATCCAGATATCCTTGGTCAGCATCGTCAATAGCAAGCAAAGGAAACATCTGACCGTTATCTGCAGGATGTGGATCAATAGCGGTGGTTATAATCCTGGTTGTCAGCGTCCGTATGCATGGAATGCAACAGCATCCACAAAGCACTAGAATTGCAGCAAAAACAGAGATGGATACAAGTATAGAAGAAACAAGCGTTTTATATTTACCAAACGCATCCATCCAAGAGTCCCACATTGAAGTATCCACCCCTGAGTGGCTCTTCATTTTGCCATTAAGAGTTCAGAACCCTTCCAGGGGCGACAGTCAAGCTGCCATCTGTGGCTGTATTGTTGGGAATAAAGGTACAACATTGTTCACCAAACATAGCACATACTCCTCCTTTTTCAGCCAGGAGCATGTCGACAGCAATACGATTTTGGAAAGCCATGAGAGAGGTCGCAGCCAACTGGCCATGCACCGCCTCAAAACCTTGTTGTGTCCAATTGCCTAATTTTTGAACATTAAAATGGACATAATTGATTCTGTCAACATTTTTATTAATTGTGCACCACCAGCAAAATGAAGATTCAAAACCTGCGGCTACTTGGTCAATCAATTTATACTCATCTGGTACCCCCCTAGGGACCCCAATTGCATCAATGTAGGTTGGGTCCCCATGAGTAGGGCCCACAGCGCGCCTGGTCCTGGTAGGAATTAACCCTTGTGCTTTGCTGGAAAAAAATGACATCCATTATGTTACGGGTCAAATTGACCCGCACAGTTTAAACACACTCAAGACAGTCAAAGAATTAAGTAAAAACAGAAACAACTTTATTTTGTCTTATCAGACATTTCAGAAAGAAGAAATACAATACTTTTTATTTTTTTTAAACAATATTTAAGAACTATTTGTTAAACATATTTCCTTTCTCACAAACAAGATTTTTCAGTTTCCCCAAGTAGGTTTTTCCCCCCTATTGGTCCATATTATCCCTTCAGTCTTTCTCTCTACATGTTGAACACAATGTGTGTGTGTGCTTTCTGCAGATGTATTTATTGCATTCTACACAAGTGGTGCTTGTTTTACTGTCTTGTCGAGGGGGCAGAGCTGGCATCTTTTCCGTTTCTTGCCACTGCCTGTATCCACTGGATCCATTTCTGGTTGATTGGAGGCATGTGTTGATGGTCCAGCTTGAATTTTCTGGACGGCAGATGCAGCTGCTGTCGACCGAGGAGGCCGGACTCTCCTCTGGATCTTGGGAGTGATGAGAGCTTTGCCGAGCTCCTCTAGGAAAAGCCGCGTCGGTACAATTTGCCACCATTCCATTGCTGGTTGATTTCAGTCCACAGGACATAGGCATTGTAAGCAGACACATCCACAATGTTGTAGAAAATCACCAAAGGCCAGCGGGCAGTCATGCGCTGACAACTATATGTTGCTGTGACTTTATCCAAATTGTCAACTCCTCCTTTGGTGGAATTGTAGTCCAGTATTATTTGTGGCTTGATGTCCTCTCTTGCACTCAGCGATGCATCTTTTGTGCATTGTGCTCATTACAAGAACATTCTTGTTCTTCTTTGGGCAGTATGAAACAACAGTTGCATTTTCAGAGAAAGCAAATTTAGAGGAATGCACAGTTCTGCCCTGCATTTTCAGAAGCTCACTGGGAAGTTCAGGTTTGTTTTTTCTGATTGTTCCAACCATGGTCAGCTTTCTCTTCTGTAGTTCAACACCAAGGCGGTAGGATGTGAAGAAGTTGTCACACGTGATGTTATGACCTTGCAGCCCTTCACTCATGTCCAGCACCACCCGCATCCCCTGGTTTTTCTCAGGCACTCCCCGGGTGGCTTCCCAGTGTAAACTTGCATATTCCATGCATAGCTTGATGTGGCATCACATGCTGCCCATATTTTGATGCCATATTTTGCAGGCTTGTTTGGCATATACTGTCTGAAGGGACAACGTCCTCTGAATGGAACAAGGCGTTCATCAACTGTAACATGAGGACTGGGATTGTACAGTAACGGTAGAATTTCCACCCATTTATCCCATACATCTCTGATTGCAGCTAGTTTGTCTCTTTCACGTCGACCCGGTCTGGTATCACGGTTATCAAAGCGAATCACCCGAGAAATTATGTGGAATTCTTGTAGAGACATTGTTGCCCGAAATATTGGCCTTCCATTCTCTTCATTCCACAGGCTGGCCGTTGCTTCTCCGTTTGACCGGTAGACTCCAGCTAATATGAGCAATCCAATGTATGCATGCAAGTCAATCCGATCCAGTGGCTTCCAGTTCTCTTGAAACACACGGCTCCCCTCCAAGTTGGTCATGTCCAGAACAATCTTCTCTATTGCTTGGGGTAAAAAAGAGCTCAAAAGCTGATTGTATGTCATGGACTCGAGTGACAGCAAATCGTGTAGGTCCTGGAACCATTTTTATTACATTGGAAGCTGAGAGTCTACCTTGACCTCGTTGTGGTGACGGTGACCATTCAATATGACCATCTTTAGACTTCCATGTCTTCTCTTCTCTTGATGATGCTTGTTGCATGCTCTGTCTCTCATCTGATGTAGGGGATGGTACGGCAGACTCCTCCTCTGAATCCTCTTCAATGAAGACAAAATCTGGATCATCAACAGCATTGTCCTCTATCTCTGAAATATCCTCTGTCTCTGAAACCTCTTCTTCTTTTTCACTGTCACAGTCCAGAATTTGTGATAAGACTTCATTGATTGAAAATCTTTTGGAGCTCATTTTTGAGTGTCTGTGTCAGGGACCTGCTGCTCTCACACTGAGGAGAAGCTTGGGAAAGCCCTTTTTAACCCAAACACAATTCTAAAAGTGCAACCAGGACCAGTCAAAACAAAATACATCAAAGACACTTTTTTGTTTTGCACCTGTGCAAATATATATACACATGAAAGCCTCCGGGTCAAAATGACCCACAACATCATGTTTGTATACAAAATGTACACAGACATTCCACAACACATCAGTGTGTCCACATTTTGCAGTTAGGTTCATGACCCTAAATGAGGAAAAGTCATGTAATTTCATGGCTAAAAAGAGTGGTTAACTAGTATTTTAGACAACGCAAAAGTGGAAACGGGTCAAATTGACCCACAACATAACAGGAGGGTTAAGTCAGACACATGGGTCACCAGCTCCTGAACACCTGTTGGATACACAGAAATTGGTAGCAAAAGAGAGACTAGTGCACAGGTGCCTGTGGCATTTCCAGGCAGTCCATCAAACAGATGAACGCCTCCACACCACCACCAGACATCAGCCCTGGAAACAGGTTTAAACTCAGCATTAGGCGTATAGATAAACCGACACCATCCAACAGGTACCATACCCAACAATGGTAGACCTTTCGTGAGATTAACACAGGTAAAGTTAGCTCTAGCCACCTGATAGGAAAAAATTGGTTTCTTAGTTGCTTTAGTAACCAAGGGATGAACTACGTCCCATAGTGTACAATTGGCGGAAGGGTTGTCATGTTTCATGACAGACAGGAAGCATTCTGGCGTAATGGCGGCAGGGATAATGCGAAGCAATGGCCGTGCCCCCATACAAACCACACAACTCTGATGAGTCACCTTTGCCGCTTCCTCAGTCAACAAGAGCCAGTTGTTAGAAAGGCCGGAGACACCTGTAGCGGTCAGGATTGCATCATCCAAAGTAGGTGGAGTGGTAAGTAAAATAATAGAATTATTCTTATTACCATTTTCATTAATAGCCTGTGCTTTTGTGTTATTAATATGACAAATTCGAACATTCCAATGGACTGGTGCAGTGGTACAGCTTACATAAGGAGCAAGTCTAAAGTCCTGGCAGCCTAATGCAATACCAGGATAGATAGTAAATTTGAGTCCTTTAGAGTTTTTTGTCAAAGTCAAGAGTTTCCTCCATTGTTTTCCTAATGTAGTAGAGGTGCAACTGGACCAGTCATAATTAGTCTCACATACCAAGTTTGTCCAAGTCCAATCGCTATGGGTGACCCCCACTGTCATATACCAGTCCCAGTCACGGTAGTAGGAAAGGTCTCTGAAGTCTACCCACGGCACTGTCGCAGTAGTGGTAACATTAAAGGGTATACATAATGTGGTGCTTCTATACAATTGTCTGGGCCCACAGGAAAGGGTGTTAGAGACAACTTGTCGTTTATTTACGTGGTGGCTGTGGCTTACATTCTGATCTGGGCTCAATGTGTCGGAGTGCAGGTTGGTCGGACGTATGGTTGTGGCATTGAATGTGTCGTTAGGTTTACTAGTGGGTGTAATGGGTGTCTGTGTCATGTGCTGTACTGACCAGAGTATGATTCCTAGAGTAACCCCAATAGTTACAATCAGCAAAACAAGGAGTGGAGCAGAGCACCCCAGTCTCTCCCATGGTGGTCTGTCCCTCCTCTGTTTTTCCCCTCCAGTATCTGAAGATGGGAGTCTCCTCCACATATTCAGATAGTGTTGGTGTCAAGAATTTGATCCGAATTTAATGTGATTAAATCACTTCTGACTTCAGTCAGGGTTCTGGAAGGAGTTGGTGCTGGTGTACAATGTGTCAAGTGGTGCCAAGGTGCGCCTGATTTACCTTTGACCTGGACTGAGTGTGAAGTAACCTCCTTCACTTCGTACGGTCCAGTCCACCTGGGATCTTGCCACTTTCTCTTGTGAACCTTGATCCTTACCCAGTCGCCAACTTTTACCTTCAGCAGCGCCGGATCTCCCGTCAGCTCCCCTCTTGGACCTTGTGAATCTGTTTGGAGAGAGCTGCAGAGAGTTCCGTTAGTTTTCTCACATATTCAGACATTACAATTTGTTGTACATCAAGGGCGGGCATATGACCTCCCTCCCTTGGTGGACCAGGCATGACTCTACCAGTCATAATCTCATGTGGAGAGAGATGGGTGCCTGCTCCTGGAGAGGCTCTCATGGCCATCAACGCCAGGGGCAGAGCTTCAACCCACGTCAACTTTGAACCTGCACATACCTTGGCTATCTTAGCCTTCAAAGTTTGATTGGCGCGTTCCACGAGGCCCTGAGATTGCGGCCGGTACACAGACCCAAACTTGTGCACAATGCCGAACCTCTCCTCCACCTGTCTCAGGTGTTGGTTACTGAAATGGGACCCGTTGTCGGATCGAATTTGTCTTGGAACCCCATACCTTGGTATGAGTTCAGTCTGCAGCCACTTAATAACTGACCTAGCATCCTCACGTGCTGTTGGTATTGCCTCAACCCATTTGGAGAATCGATCTACCATTACCAATAAGTACCTTTTCCCATTAGTTACATTATCAGCCCCCATGTCAGTGTAATCTATGCTAATGTCCTGAAAACATGCATTAGGTACTGGGTATGAACCCATGGGTGTTTGGAAAGGTTTCTTTGGGTTGTGGCTGCCACAAATGCTGCACTCATCACAAAACAAGTCTGTCATGTCCTTAATGTGTGGGTGCCACCAAATATGGGAAACCTTCTGTAAAGTTTTGAGTTTCCCTTCATGGGTGGGCCCATGAGCCTCACGTATCAGCTCGGGACAGAGATTAGCTGGGGCCACCAACCTGCCGTCATGGCATCTCCAAAGTTCATCAGGTCCTTTGGTGGCTCCCATCTGTCCCCATACCGAGTGCTCATACGGGCCCGCTGTGAATTGTAGTTCCTTTATGTGTTGGTCTGTGAGTTCTGTTCTAGCTGGTTGAGTCTGCAGCACCATCTGTCTTGGAGTGTAGCCCCCAGCTTTCTTGGCTGCTTTGTCAGCTGCGTCATTTCCCTCGCTGACTTTGTTCTTGAGTTGCTGATGTCCTTTGCACTTCATGATGGCCACCTGCTCAGGTAGTGAGACTGCTTTTATCAGTCTCTCCATTTGTGCCTTGTGTTTGATCGGAAGGTTTCCTGTTGTGGTGAAGTTACGTCTGACCCATTGTGGTCCGTCTGTATGGACTGCTCCATGAGCATATGCTGAGTCAGTGTAGATGTTCACAGTCTTTCCTTCAGCCTTTTCCAGGGCTTGAGTCAAACCAATGATCTCGGCTAGTTGGGCTGAGGCAGGTTGTGGGATGATGTCTGATTCCAGGGTCACGTGTGACCCGTCTGAAGCTGCTGTACCACTGCATATGCTGCTATGTTCCCTTCTTCTCCTCTATAGCAGCATCCATCGGTGTACAACCATAGATCAGGATTGGTAAGGGGTTCGTTTCCCAAGTCTGGTCGCAGTTTCAGTTCCTGTGCCGCCCTCTCTTCGCAGGAGTGTGCCAACCCTTCTTCTGCATTGAGTGCGTCTGCCATGTTTTTGTCGGTGTTGACAAAAGTAATGTGTGATTGGGTGCATTTATTCTGGATTTTGTTCTTTCTTTCAGCGCTGAACGTGAATTCCTTGCTCATCAGATATGCTGCAACCCCATGGTGCGTATGGATTTCCAATTTGTGGCACATTACCAGGTGGGCGGTTTTTTCAATAGCTTTTGCCACTGCAGCCACGTACCTGGAACATGTTGTCTGACCTGCTTCAATATGGTCCAACTTAGAGGAATGATACATCAGTACTCTTCTCTCCCCCTCTTGTTTCTGAAAAAGGATGGAAGAAGTGAACCCCTCCTTTTCAGAAACATCAAGATGAAATTTGTTTTTGTAGTCGGGTGCTGTCAGAGCTGCTGCCACCGAGAGATCGGTTTTTAGGAGAGCAAATGCTGTTGATGCTTCAGGTGTCCAGGTAAGTGAGGAGTGTAAGTTTCTTGGTCCTGCTTCTCTCACTATTTCTCTCAGTGGTTCAGTCCTGGATGTGTAGTCAGGGATGTGGGTACGGCTGTACCCTGTCAACCCCAGGAAGGACAACATGCCTGACACTGTGATGGGACGTGGATGATGGAGTATGGAATCTCGGTGGGATTTCGAGAGACCAGCACCTTCTCCTGAGATTTCTCTGCCAAGGAAAAGGACAGTTCTGCGACAGGACTGGACTTTGCTCATTTTGACCTTGTAGCCTTTGACAGCCAAGAAGTCAAGTAGGGTTTTTGTCATTTGTAGACAGAGATCAGATGTGGGAGCCCCCAGCAAAAGGTCATCTACATATTGGATGAGTATCACTCCTTCAGGGATTTTCAATTCAGCCAGGTGTGTCTTTAGGATATGATTGAAGATTCCGGGAGAACACCTGTAACCCTGTGGAAGAACCGAATACGTATACTGTTGATGTTCATATGTGAAGGCAAAGAGAGGCTGTGAAGCCTCATCCAGTGGAATGCTGAAGAAGGCATTAGCCAGATCCACAACGGTGAAGTATTGGTGTTTTGGTGAGAGATTACTCAGTGTAATGTGAGGGTCAGGGACAGGTAGGTCAATGGGTGCAGTGACGTCGTTCACTGCTCGGAAGTCTTGTACCATCCGGTATGTTTCACCTCCTGTTTTCAAGACTGGTAAGATTGGTGTGTTCCATGGAGACACAGTGCGATATATGACACGAGCTCCCAACAACCCATCTATGGTTGGTTTGATCCCCATGGTCTGTTCAGGTTTCAGACGGTACTGTGTTCGGTAGATAGGAATTTGATCAGGGTTGAGTAAGGTGATGGTGACTGGTGCCACCTGTAGTTGTCCAACATCAAATGGGGTGTGTGTCCATATGCCTTCATCAATGGTGGAAAGCAGTGCTTGTGATGAGGGGTGGTCTGTGTAAGGTTTACCATGGTGTCTTGGGAGAGTCAAACGTTCAGGAAGGCAATGTTCCTCTGTGTCAACTGTCATAAACCTCCACATGTTCTCAGTGGTGGCTTTGGTTATTCCTGGAGTTTGGGTGGGTTCCCACTGGAGTTTGGATGCTCTTCTGATCATAGGCCCAAGGCTCCTTGCTTCAAAACCGTTTCCAACTGCCAGTGTAACATGGGGAGCAGATTCTTCGCCCAGTAGGTACCAGGATTTCAAATGGGAAGGTAGGATAACCGGAGCAGCCACTCCTTCCTGTCCACACACTATGGTACAACATCTGATTGTTGGTGTCAGGTGCATCATGTTTTCATCCCAGTCATCGGTATATGGGTTGACATCATTATCAGTCACATTAAGTGTACAGTGGATTTCAGCTTGAGGAGTCTTGTATGGGTGAAATGTGTAAATGAGTTGTCTCAGCTGGTTGAACTTGAATTGAACCTCAGGGGTTCCTTGGCCGGATTCGATGCACTTCAACCAGTATATTTCTTGGGTCAGGGAGAGCACTGGGGTTGGGATGATGGGTAGCATCAGCACCCTAACTGGATGAACTGGTGTGGAGGTAATGGGATCAATGGAAACCTCCACACCCTTTTCGGTAAGGTAGATTGAACATTTCAGTTTGCACAATAGGTCCCTTCCTAATAGGTTGATTGGACAGTTGGGACAATATAGGAATTGATGCTTCAAATTGGAAGGGCCCCATTGGAAGAGCAATGGTATGGTCTTGTTTTGTGCTTCGGGTGTTCCTGATACCCCCACCACCTGTATTGATTCCGAAGAGAGTGGTTGACGAGATCTTATGGCAGAGTACGTACATCCTGTATCTACCAAAAATTGGTGGGTAACTCCCTCCACTTCACACATGACAGTTGGTTCAGTGTGGAGTGGAAAATGCTGACCCCCATTCCCGTTCTGTGGTGGTGGGCAGCTTCAGGGCCAGGGAGGATATTCGTCTGACATGCCCTGGAAGGTAGGAGCTGGCTGCTGGTTAGGCTGTTGGTTTGGGTCTTGTTGTGGGTGGTTATATGCTGGTAGGGCAGCATGTGGCTGGTACATCGGTCTTGGGCCTCCTCTTGATCTGAAGGCATAACCTCTACCCCTGTTTGCCAGCCAGTGTAGTTGTTGCGGACTGGGTGGTAATGGACACCATCTGACAGAGTGGCCATATTGATGACAATTGTAACAGGCCCCCCATTACCTTGTGTCCTTGGCTGTCCCCATTGAGTCTGGTATGGTGCCACCGGTGGCTGATACGGTGGAGTTGGTGCTTGATAGTATGGCTGAGGCACCATTGCGATCGTTGGGAGTGTTGTTGGAGGCGGCTGTTGTGTTTGTATCATTTGTGAGACAGTTTTTTCAATTATTTGAGAAATGTCAGGTTGGTCTTCAGCCACCATCTGTTTCTTTGGCTTATCTCCCTTCTGTGCCTCTTTCAGTTGTAGTTTGAGCAGCTGCACCTGCAGGGATTGGACATGTGTTTCCGCCCCTCCCTTGTCTTTGTTGTATTGGGTGATGTGATGATGAACATGGGTGCCCTTTAGACGGGGCACCCCCGCTAAAGTAACCTGCCTGTGTCCATTTTAATTTCACTCCCTCCCACACTTTCTTCACTGTCTTATACTGTTCTTTCCCTCCCGCTCTATCCTGTATTTTTTGATCTAGATATTCATTTAATTTGAGTTTTGGGACGGTAGTGGTTGCCATGGTTATACAGTTTATTAGACTATCTTGGTGCTCTTAGCCCGTCACTGGCCGAATCCAGCAATGTATTCTTGGCGCTGACTGAGATTTATCTCTGATGTCCCACCCTCGTACACAAAAAAATGTTCAATGCTTTATTATTAGGAATTATTTTGCAAAAGGTATTATTGTTTTTCAATTATTCGAATTATTATATATTTTCCCAAAAGGTATCAGAACCGCCCTTTTGGAACAATATATTAACAAACCCGAGCGCTCCCAAAACAATCATCAATCTAATTCTAGGGATTTATTTAGCAAAAGTTATTATTGTTTTTCAGGTATTCGAGTTATTATATACTTTCCCAAAAGGTATCAGAATCGCCCTTTTTGGAAGAATACATTAACAAACCCAAGCGCTCCTAAAATAATTACCAATTTAATTTTGGGAATTATTTTGCAAAAGTTATTATTGTTTTTCAGGTATTCGAGTTATTATATATTTTCCCAAAAGGTATCAGAATCGCCCTTTTGGAAGAATATATTAGCAAACTCGAGCGCTCCTAAAATAATTATCAATTTAATTTTGGGAATTATTTTGCAAAAGTTATTATTGTTTTTCAGGTATTCGAGTTATTATATATTTTCCCAAAAGGTATCAGAATCGCCCTTTTGGAAGAATATATTAGCAAACTCGAGCGCTCCTAAAATAATTACCCATTTAATTTTGGGAATTATTTTGCAAAAGTTATTATTGTTTTTCAGGTATTCGAGTTATTATATATTTTCCCAAAAGGTATCAGAATCGCCCTTTTGGAACAATATATTAGCAAACTCGAGCGCTCCTAAAATAATTACCAATTTAATTTTGGGAATTATTTTGCAAAAGTTATTATTGTTTTTCAGGTATTCAAGTTATTATATATTTTCCCAAAAGGTATCAGAATCGCCCTTTTGGAACAATATATTAGCAAACTCGAGCGCTCCCAAAATAATTATCAATCTAATTTTAGGAATTATGAAAATACCAACACCACAAGAGGGAAAAAGTTCAAGTCAGCTTTTAGCGCAGCGGCTACATAACAGGCAAAATAGGACTCAGTGGTCCTCTTAAAAGTTATCCACTAGTTAGTCTCATGAAACGGCCAATCTTACACAACATTCAGGTTATCATTTCAACAATTACATTTTCATTACATATCAGCATCAACACACGAATTCAGTTTAAGTTCCTCACAGTACATATAGTTGAGTGCCACGTCAACCAATTGCCCGACTATCTGAACTCGTATTTTTTTTATTATTATTTTTTTGATTCTCCTCAAGGAGACTCCCAGTCGTTTAAACCATTCAACTGGCGTCTAGTCGGGAGAACCTTTTCTGGACTTGGATTCTCACGGAATTAACTCAACCCGACTATCTGAATCTTTTTATCAAGTCACCAGATCCTTCTCTTGTGGATCAAATAAAAAGGGTCCATCGCTTGTGGACCAAAACCTCTGTAATAGGCTCCTCACTAGAAAGCCGCATTTCAACAGGAAATAAAACCACTGTAACTAGACTTCTTCTCTTAGAGTCACATTTCAACAGTAAAAACCTAAGATTTCAGATATCAACAGCAAAAAATAAAAGGGTCCGTCTCTCGTGAACCACAACCTCTGTAACTAGACTCCTCCCCTAGAGAGTCACATTTCAACAGTAATAACCTAAAGAATTCAGATATCTTTACATATGTGCCTTTTGAGTCATAATAGATATGTTATAAATTTATCAGTAATCCATACTCACGCCCAGTACTACTGATCTTAATTTTGGTTTATCCTATAATACAATATGCAGATTTTGTTTTAACAGGTTCTGCTTACCTTTGTATTGACGGCCGTCTAGATCAGTTTCCTGAGGCGAGCTGGATTCCCGGCTGCTCCTGCGGACAGGTCACCCGTCCTTTCAGATCCGTCTCTTACTTGTCTCCTGTCTCTATCAACTTTTATGGACCGAATTCAGAGTTAGAAAACCACCCTCTGCTACCAAGTTTGTTGATGATCACAAGTTTACTGGAGAACGGAGACCAAGTAGAGACTTTCGGACAAGGTGGATAATTGTATAATATGAGGCAGTTTATTCAGAGGTAAAGATATCTGTAAATAGCGTGCACGGACCCGTTCGTCAACCTCGTAGGGAGATATCTGAGAGAGCGAGCCCCTAAACATTGTGTGCTGACATTTTATACAATAAAATAAAGTAGGTTGATTCTAGTAGTTCTGATCTTCTGATTGGTCCTGATGAGTTGGTCGAGGTCACTTCCATTGCATTGGCTCTGAGTCGGGTTCTCTGTCTTCAGATGTTCAGCCTAAGAGAAGGGGGTTTTTGTGTGTGTGTGCTTAACAATGATGATGTGTGTGTGTGTGTGTGTGCGTGTGTGTATGTGTGTGTGTGTGTGTGTGTGTGTCATGAGCCCTCTCACTCCACCGGGTTACCACCTTAATGTGTTTCCACTATCTTCCACTCTGCTCATCTCTCTCTCTCTACTCAGCCTAACGAGCTCCACCTGTCCCTGCTCTGCTCGGCTCTAATTACTCTGCCAGCTGCGCTGCATTACCCACTAACCTCTCCCAGTATTTAAAGTCCCGTCTTTCAGCTCTCCTTTGTCAGATCGTCTGCAAAGCTCACACCCGGAACCTGTGTGCTCGCGCTTCTGGCTCACCCTTGTTTTGTGACCCCCGGACCTGCCTGATTCTTGGATACTCTTCTGCCCCAGGAAAACCAGACCTGCTCTCTGCCATTACGACTCCTGACTACTCTTCGACCCCGGTAACTCTGACCAGCCTTCTGCCTTGCTACAACGTATTTGGATTTCCCTTGAACTGTACTTCTGCCTTGTTTCATCCGCCCCGTTGTGTCTGTGTTTCCTCCCCCCCCAGGACTTCTGGACCACCAACCACCGGCGTCATCGGACGCATCGCTGCCACTGGGGGGGGGCACAGACCCAGCACATTGGACGGGATAACCCCTGGAGCCTTCACTCACTCCCTACTTCCCTTTTCCCTTAAGTTTTAATAAACTTTCTGGTGTGACGCAATTGTGGTCCTCTTGTCGTCTGTCTGAACCGTGACAGTACGATCTGAACATCATGGACTCAGCGCACACTTCCCCCGACATGGAAACCGAAGAACCTGAGCAACCCACCGCCATGCTACGCCTGGAACACACTGAGAGAGAGCTAGGTCGCATGAGCGGCGACATCACCTCTCTGCTTCAGGTCGGCCACCAACAGCATCAGCAGTTCCAGCAGCACCAGCAGCAGTCCCAGCAGCAGCAACAACAACTCGCCAGGATCATCCAACTCCTCACCAACCTTACCCCAGCCAGTCTGCCCACCAGCCCTGCCTCCGAGTTACCTGCCCCGGTCATTTCAGCCGCTGCCCCGGAACCCAAGATTGGAAACCCCGAGCGGTTCAACGGCGATTCTACCCAGGTCCGGCCATTCCTGACTAGCTGCCGACTTCAGTTCTCCTTGCAGCCAAGGACCTTCGCCACGGAGGGGGCTAGGGTCGGGTATGCCATCACTCACCTGACGGGCCGAGCTCGACTCTGGGGAACAGCAGAGTTCGAACGTCAAACCCCCGCATGTGCAACCTTCGACCTGTTTGCTGAGGAGATGCTGAAGGTGTTTGACCTGGATTCACCAACCGCAGAGGCGTCTCGTGAACTGTTCAGTATTCGACAAGGCAGACGTACAGTCGCAGACCATTCCATCGACTTCCGAACCCTGGCAAGACGAAGTTCTTGGAACACACCATCGTTGGTGGACGCGTTCTTCCATAGCTTGGCTGACTATATCAAGGACGAGTTGGTCTCCCATGAACTGCCTTCCACTCTTGATGAAGCCATCGCACTGACTGTCCGGATCGACAGAAGGATACAGACCCGTCGTCGTGAGAGGGGGCGCCAAGGTCCACCAACTACCGGCATTCGGAGAGATCCGACTGGGCTCCTGTCAGCTACTGCCACTCACCCAAGTCAGCTTGATCAGTCTGAGCCTATGGAGATTGGGCGAGCCTCTCTCACTCCTGCAGAGCGCCAGCGCCGCTTCACCTCAAACCTCTGCCTCTATTGTGGAGGTGATGGACATCGTGTGGTAACCTGCCCTTTAAAAGCCGAAGCTCACCGGGCATAGGGGGAGTCCGGTTGAGCTCAATGACCATCCAGTCCTCCGACCGCAAACCCTTGCTGCAAGTTCACCTCCGCCTCTCTGACTCTACTCACACCCTGGCTGCTCTGGTGGATTCTGGCGCCGAAGCCAACATAATGGACATCAAGCTGGCACGCCAACTGGGACTGGAGAACCTCCGTTTGACACCTCCTATTCCTGCCCGGGCACTGGACGGACACTTACTCGGATCGGTCACTCATGTCACGGCCCCCGGTCTTGATGGGTCTGTCCGGAAACCATCAAGAGACTATCCAGTTTCACCTGCTCCCCTCTCCAGGCCAACCCCTCATCCTGGGTTACCCATGGCTCCGCCGGCACAACCCTCAGCTCGACTGGGTGACCGGGGTGATCAGGGAGTGGGGAGAGGACTGCCACCGAACCTGCCTGCTTGCTGCCGCACTCCCCCTCGGCCAGTACCTACTAACTCCGCCCCTGACCTCTCCCATGTCCCAGAATGCTACCATGGTCTCAGAGAAGTGTTTAACAAAGCAAGAGCCACATCTCTGCCCCCTCACCGACCGTACGACTGTGCCATCGACCTCCTCCCTGGAACAGCCCCTCCAAGGGGGCCGTCTTTAGTCGTTGTCTGCTCCTGAAAGAAGGTCCATGGAGGACTACATCAATGACTCTCTGTCCACAGGATTGATCCGTTCATCTTCATCTCCGGCTGGTGCTGGCTTCTTCTTTGTGGGGAAGAGGGACGGATCTCTTCGCCCCTGCATCGACTACAGGGGACTCAACGACATCACAGTGAAGAACCGTTACCCTCTCCCTCTGCTCACCTCTGCTTTTGAGTTGCTCCAGGGAGCCACTGTTTTTACCAAGTTGGATCTCAGAAACGCTTACCACCTAGTGCGGATCCGGGAGGGAGATGAATGGAAGACCGCATTCAATACACCAACAGGCCACTACGAGTATCTGGTTATGCCTTTTGGCCTCACCAATGCTCCTGCTGTGTTCCAGGCTCTAGTGAATGATGTACTGCGGGACATGTTAAACAAGTTTGTCTTCGTTTACCTGGATGACATCTTAATCTACTCCAGAAACCTGTCTGAACACACCCGCCATGTCCAGCAAGTCCTTCATCGTCTTCTGGAGAATTCCCTCTACGCCAAGGCAGAGAAATGTGAGTTTCACGTCAAGACAGTGGCCTTCCTGGGGTACATAGTGGCAGAGGGAAGTATCCAAATGGATCCTGCCAAAGTATCAGCAGTCACGTCATGGCCAGTTCCGGAGAACAGAAAGAAGCTGCAACAGTTTCTGGGGTTTGCTAACTTCTATAGAAAGTTTATCCGGAACTACAGTACCGTTGCTGCCCCTCTCACTGCTCTAACCAGCACCAAGCAACCCCTTCACCTGGACCCCAGCAGCCGACAAGGCCTTCAGTACCCTCAAGGTAAGGTTCACCTCCGCTCCCATCCTCCAGATGCCTGACGTGGACCGGCAATTCATTGTGGAGGTGGACGCCTCGGATGTGGGGGTTGGTGCTGTGATTTCTCAGTGGGCTGCGGAGGATAGGAAGCTCCATCCCTGTGCCTTTTTCTCACGTCGGTTGTCCCCCTCTGAGTGCAATTACGACATAGGGAACCGAGAGCTGCTGGCTGTGAAGCTTGCCTTGGAGGAGTGGCGTCACTGGCTGGAGGGGTCCACCATTCCATTTCTCGTTTGGACCGATCATAAGAACTTGGAGTACATCCGCACGGCCAAACGGTTGAACTCCAGGCAGTCCCGCTGGGCCCTGTTCTTCACCAGGTTTAATTTCACTCTGTCATACCGGCCTGGATCACGCAACACCAAGCCAGACGCCCTCTCCCGTCAATTCCAGAAGGATGACAACCCCTCCAAGGATCCTGTGTCGATTCTGCCAAGTCCCTGCATCGTAGCAGCTCTGACCTGGGCTGTTGAGGAACAGGTGCTGGAAGCTCTCCGTAACCAGCCCGGTCCCAGCACTTGCCCAGCTGACCGCCTTTTTGTCCCCGAAAACCTAAGGTCCCAGGTCGTTCAGTGGGGACATGACTCCCGCCTAGCTTGTCACCCTGGCTCCACCCGCACTTACAACCTGCTCGCCCAGAGGTTCTGGTGGCCCGCTCTGAGAAAGGATGTACGGGAATTCGTCCAAGCCTGCCCCATCTGCAACCAACACAAGTCGTCCTGCCAGCCCCCAGCCGGATTGCTGCAGCCCCTGCCTGTGCCCAGACGTCCCTGGTCTCACATCGCCCTTGACTTTGTCACGGGGCTGCCCCCTTCAAGGGGCAAGACCGTCATTCTCACCATAGTTGACCGATTCAGCAAGATGGCACACTTCATTCCCCTCCCCAAGCTCCCAACCGCCAAGGAGACCGCCCAGGTGGTCCTGGAACACGTCTTCCGGATCCACGGACTGCCAAAGGATGTAGTTTCTGACCGTGGTCCACAATTCTCCTCCGCTTTTTGGAAGGAGTTCTGTCACCTGCTGGGAGCCACAGTCAGTCTGACTTCCGGATTCCATCCCCAATCCAATGGGCAGTCAGAGCGGGCAAATCAGGAGCTCGAGAAGGCACTGCGATGCATGACTTCACGCAACCCCCACTCCTGGTCGCAGCAATTGACATGGGTGGAGTACGCACACAATTCTCTGACCTGCTCTGCCATCGGTATGTCCCCTTTCCAATGTGTTTATGGATACCAGCCTCCTCTATTTGCCAGTCAGGAAGGGGAGGTTACTTGCCCATCTGCACTTGCGTTTGCCCGTCGATGTCGCCGCACCTGGTCACAGGCCCGAGCCACACTTCTCAGATCCGTTGCCAGCTACACTACCGGGGCCAACCGTCGGAGAATCCCTGCTCCCACCTACCATGTTGGTCAAAGGGTGTGGTTGTCATCAAGGAACCTGCCACTCAGGGTGGAGTCGCAGAAGTTGGCACCTCGGTTCATTGGCCCATTCCCTATCATAAGAGTGATTAGCCCAACTGCTGTCCGGCTCCAACTGCCTAATTCCATGAGGGTGCACCCCACTTTCCATGTGTCTAAGATTAAGCCCATTCATGAGAGTCCGCTGGTCCCTGCTGCGCCTTGTCCTCCTCCTCCACGGCTCGTCGATGGTGGTCTGGTTTACACCGTCCGCCGCCTGCTTCGGTCCAGACGGAGGGGTAGGGGTCTCCAGTACCTCATTGACTGGGAGGGCTATGGACCTGAGGAAAGGACCTGGGTGCCAGCTAGTCGGATTGTGGATAGGACTCTCATCACCGCCTTCCACCAACGGCATCCTGATCAACCTGCAATCCGTAGGGGCCGCCCCAGAGGGATCCCTAACCGTCCTGCCCGCTCGGCTTCCTGTCCTGTGCCTGATCCTGTCTCGGGACCTGTCCCATCTCCCGACCACGGCCCTCCGGCTTCCTCCGAGGATGAGGGCGTTCGCTCGGACCGTTCGGAGGAGTTCTAGCCCTCCTCCGGCTCCCCTCCTCCCGCCCGGCGTGGTGTTGCTCTTGGACTTCTGGGGCCGTCCCTTGGGGGGTTCTGTCATGAGCCCTCTCACTCCACCGGGTTACCACCTTAATGTGTTTCCACTATCTTCCACTCTGCTCATCTCTCTCTCTCTACTCAGCCTAACGAGCTCCACCTGTCCCTGCTCTGCTCGGCTCTAATTACTCTGCCAGCTGCGCTGCATTACCCACTAACCTCTCCCAGTATTTAAAGTCCCGTCTTTCAGCTCTCCTTTGTCAGATCGTCTGCAAAGCTCACACCCCGGAACCTGTGTGCTCGCGCTTCTGGCTCACCCTTGTTTTGTGACCCCGGACCTGCCTGATTCTTGGATACTCTTCTGCCCCAGGAAAACCAGACCTGCTCTCTGCCATTACGACTCCTGACTACTCTTCGACCCCGGTAACTCTGACCAGCCTTCTGCCTTGCTACAACGTATTTGGATTTCCCTTGAACTGTACTTCTGCCTTGTTTCATCCGCCCGTTGTGTCTGTGTTTCCTCCCCCAGGACTTCTGGACCACCAACCACCGGCGTCATCGGACGCATCGCTGCCACTGGGGGGGGGCACAGACCCAGCACATTGGACGGGATAACCCCTGGAGCCTTCACTCACTCCCTACTTCCCTTTTCCCTTAAGTTTTAATAAACTTTCTGGTGTGACGCAATTGTGGTCCTCTTGTCGTCTGTCTGAACCGTGACAGTGTGTGTATGTGTGTGTGTGTGTATGTGTGTGTATGTGTGTGTGTGTGTATGTGTGTATGTTTAACAATGATGATGTGTGTGTGTGTGTGTGTGTGTGTGTGTGTGTGTGTGGGGTGTGTGTGTGTATGTCCTCAGAGCAATAACTCGTGTGAGTTGGGAGAACTGAGAGACCTATGGCGTGGGTGTTGTCCATAGCCACCTGCTGATAAGGCCGACAAGATAGAAGTCTTTGTGCATTGTATTAAATCCAAAGGCCCAACACAAGATGGGTTATGCACAAGATTTTAGTCAGACCAAGCTATAACATAATATATTTACTACGACAGTGTTGGAACAGAGAGCGTTTGTGTATTACATATGGGTGTTGGAACAGAGAGGGTGTGTGTTTACGTATGGGTGTTGGATGAGAGAAGGTGTTTATATTACGTATGGGTGTTGGAACAGAGAGGATGTGTGTATTACGTATGGGTGTTGGAACAGAGAGGGTGTGTGTACTACGTATGGGTGTTGGAACAGAGAGGGTGTGTGTATTATGTATGGGTGTTGGAACAGAGAGAGTGTGTGTATTACGTATGGGTGTTGGAACAGAGAGCGTTTGTGTATTACATATGGGTGTTGGAACAGAGAGGGTGTGTGTTTACGTATGGGTGTTGGATGAGAGAAGGTGTTTATATTACGTATGGGTGTTGGAACAGAGAGGATGTGTGTATTACGTATGGGTGTTGGAACAGAGAGAGTGTGTGTATTACGTATGGGTGTTGGAACAGAGAAGGTGTTTGTATTACATATGGGTGTTGGAACAGAAGGGTGTGTGTGTAATACGTATGTGTGTTGGAACAGAGAGAGTGTGTGTATTACGTATGGGTGTTGGAACAGAGAGGGTGTGTATATTACGTATGGGTGTTGGAACAGAGAGGGTGTGTGTATTACGTATGGGTGTTGGAACAGAGTGAGTGTGTGTATTACGTATGGGTGTTGTAACAGAGAGAGTGTGTGTATTACGTATGGGTGTTGGAACAGAGTGAGTGTGTGTATTACGTATGGGTGTTGGAACAGAGAGAGTGTGTGTATTATGTATGGGGGTTGGAACAGAGAGAGTGTGTGTATTACGTATGGGTTTTGGAACAGAGAGGGTGTGTGTATTACGTATGGGTGTTGGAACAGAGAGGGTGTGTGTATTACGAATGGGTGTTGGAACAGAGAGGGTGTGTGTATTACGTATGGGTTTTGGAACAGAGAGGGTGTGTGTCTTACGTATGGGTGTTGGAACAGAGAAGGTGTGTGTATTACGTATGGGTGTTGGAACAGAGAGGGTTTGTGTATTACATATGGGTGTTGGAACAGAAAGGTGTGTGTGTAATACGTATGGGTGTTGGAACAGAGAGAGTGTGTGTATTACGTATGGGTGTTGGAACAGAGAGGGTGTGTGTATTACGTATGGGTGTTGGAACAGAGAGGGTGTGTGTACTACGTATGGGTGTTGGAACAGAGAGGGTGTGTGTATTATGTATGGGTGTTGGAACAGAGAGAGTGTGTGTATTACGTATGGGTGTTGGAACAGAGAGTGTGTGTGTATTACATATGGGTGTTGGAACAGAGAGGGTGTGTGTTTACGTATGGGTGTTGGATGAGAGAAGGTGTTTATATTACGTATGGGTGTTGGAACAGAGAGGATGTGTGTATTACGTATGGGTGTTGGAACAGAGAGAGTGTGTGTATTACAGTGGGGAAAAAAGTATTTAGTCAGCCACCAATTGTGCAAGTTCTCCCACTTAAAAAGATGAGAGAGGCCTGTAATTTTCATCATAGGTACACGTCAACCATGACAGACAAAATGAGGAAAGAAAATCCAGAAAATCACATTGTAGGATTTTTAATGAATTTATTTGCAAATTATGGTGGAAAATAAGTATTTGGTCAATAACAAAAGTTTCTCAATACTTTGTTATATACCCTTTGTTGGCAATGACACAGGTCAAACGTTTTCTGTAAGTCTTCACAAGGTTTTCACACACTGTTGCTGGTATTTTGGCCCATTCCTCCATGCAGATCTCCTCTAGAGCAGTGATGTTTTGGGGCTGTCGCTGGGCAACACAGACTTTCAACTCCCTCCAAAGATTTTCTTTGGGGTTGAGATCTGGAGACTGGCTAGGCCACTCCAGGACCTTGTAATGCTTCTTACAAAGCCACTCCTTCGTTGCCCGGGCGGTGTGTTTGGGATCATTGTCATGCTGAAAGACCCAGCCACGTTTCATCTTCAATGCCCTTGCTGATGGAAGGAGGTTTTCACTCAAAATCTCACGATACATGGCCCCATTCATTCTTTCCTTTTCACGGATCAGTCGTCCTGGTCCCTTTGCAGAAAAAACAGCCCCAAAGCATGATGTTTCCACCCTCATGCTTCACAGTAGGTATGGTGTTCTTTGGATGCAACTCAGCATTCTTTGTCCTCCAAACACGACGAGTTGAATTTTTACCAAAAAGTTATATTTTGGTTTCATCTGACCATATGACATTCTCCCAATCCTCTTCTGAATCATCCAAATGCACTCTAGCAAACTTCAGACGGGCCTGGACATGCATTGGCTTAAGCAGGGGGACACGTCTGGCACTGCAGGATTTGAGTCCCTGGCTGCGTAGTGTGTTACTGATGGTAGGCTTTGTTACTTTGGTCCCAGCTCTCTGCAGGTCATTCACTAGGTCCCCCGTGTGGTTCTGGGATTTTTGCTCACCGTTCTTGTGATCATTTTGACCCCACGGGGTGAGATCTTGCGTGGAGCCCCAGATCGAGGGAGATTATCAGTGGTCTTGTATGTCTTCCATTTCCTAATAATTGCTCCCACAGTTGATTTCTTCAAACCAAGCTGCTTACCTATTGCAGATTCAGTCTTCCCAGCCTGGTGCAGGTCTACAATTTTGTTTCTGGTGTCCTTTGACAGCTCTTTGGTCTTGGCCATAGTGGAGTTTGGAGTGTGACTGTTTGAGGTTGTGGACAGGTGTCTTTTATACTGATAACAAGTTCAAACAGGTGCCATTAATACAGGTAACGAGTGGAGGACAGAGGAGCCTCTTAAAGAAGAGGTTACAGGTCTGTGAGAGCCAGAAATCTTGCTTGTTTGTAGGTGACCAAATACTTATTTTCCACCATAATTTGCAAATAAATTCATTAAAAATCATACAATGTGATTTTCTGGATTTTCTTTTCTCAATTTGTCTGTCATAGTTGACGTGTACATATGATGAAAATTACAGGCCTCTCTCATCTTTTTAAGTGGGAGAACTTGCACAATTGGTGGCTGACTAAATACTTTTTTTCCCCACTGTACGTATGGGTGTTGGAACAGAGAAGGTGTTTGTATTACATATGGGTGTTGGAACAGAAGGGTGTGTGTGTAATACGTATGGGTGTTGGAACAGAGAGAGTGTGTGTATTACGTATGGGTGTTGGAACAGAGAGGGTGTGTATATTATGTATGGGTGTTGGAACAGAGAGGGTGTGTGTATTACGTATGGGTGTTGGAACAGAGAGAGTGTGTGTATTACGTATGGGTGTTGGAACAGAGAGGGTGTGTATATTACGTATGTGTGTTGGAACAGATAGGGTGTGTGTGATGCGTTTGGCTGTTGGAACAGAGAGGGTGTGTGTATTACGTATGGATGTTGGAACAGAAGGTGTGTGTATTACGTATGGAGGTTGGAACAGAGAGGATGTGTGTATTACGTATGGGTGTTGGAACAGAGAGGGTGTGTGTATTACGTATGGGTGTTGGAGCAGAGAGGATGTGTGTAATACGTATGTGTTGTTAGAACAGAGAGCGTGTGTGTGATACGTATGGGTGTTGGAAAAGAGAGGATGTGTGTATTACGTATGGATGTTGGAACAGAGAGAGTGTGTGTATTACGTATGGATGTTGGAACAGAGAAGGTGTTTGTATTACGTATGGGTGTTGGAACAGAGAGGGTGTGTGTAATACGTATGGGTGTTGGAACAGAGAGGGTGTGTGTATTATGTATGAGGGTAGGAACAGAGAGAGTGTGTGTATTACATATGGGTGTTGGAACAGAGAGGGTGTGTGTTTTACGTATGGATGTTGGAACAGAGAGGGTGTGTGTATGACGTATGGGTGTTGGAAAAGAGAGGGTGTGTGTATTACGTATGGGTGTTGGAACAGAAAGGGTGTGTGTCTAACGTATGGATGTTGAAACAGAGAGGGTGGGTGTATTACGTATGGGTGTTGGAACAGAGAGGGTGTGTGTATTACGTATGGGTGTTGGAACAGAGAGGGTGTGTGTCTTAAGTATGGGTGTTGGAACCGAGAGGGTGTGTGTATTACGTATGGGTGTTGGAACAGAGAGGGTGTGTGTATTACGTATGGGTGTTGGAACAGAAAGGGTATGTGTATTACGTAAGTGTGTTGGAACAGAGAGAGTGTGTGTATTACGTATGGGTGTTGGAACAGAGAGGGTGTGTATATTACGTATGGGTGTTGGTACAGAGAGGGTGTGTGTGATACGTATGGGTGTTGGAACAGAGAGGGTGTGTGTATTACGTATGGATGTTGGAACAGAGGGTGTGTGTATTACTTATGGGTGTTGGAACAGAGAAGGTGTTTGTATTACGTATGGGTGCTGGAACAGAGAGGGTGTGTGTCTTACGTATGGGTGCTGGAACAGAGAGGGTGTGTGTCTTACGTATGGGTGTTGGAACAGAGAGGGTGTGTGTATTACTTATGGGTGTTGGAACAGAGAAGGTGTTTGTATTAAATATGGGTGTTGGAACAGAAGGGGGTGTGTGTAATACGTATGGGTGTTGGAACAGAGAGAGTGTGTAGTGTTACGTATGGGTGTTGGAACAGAAAGGGTGTGTGTATTACGTATGGGTGTTGGAACAGAGAGGGTGAATGTATTACATATGGTTGTTGGAACAGAGCGGGTGTGTGTATTACGTAGGGGTGTTGGAACAGAGAGGGTGTGTGTATTACGTATGGGTGTTGGAACAGAGACGGTGTTTGTATTATGTATGGGTGTTGGAACAGAGAGGGTGTGTGTATTACGTATGGGTGTTGGAACAGAGAGAGTGTGTAGTGTTACGTATGGGTGTTGGAGCAGAGAGGGTGCGTGTATTACGTATGGATGTTGGAACAGAGAGGGTGTGTGTAATATGTATGGGTGTTGGAACAGAGAGGGTTTGTGTGATACGTATGGGTGTTGGAAAAGAGAGGGTGTGTGTATTACGTATGGGTTTTGGAAAAGAGAGGGTGTGTGTATTACATATGAGTGTTGTAACAGAGAGAGTGTGTGTATTGCATATGGTTGTTGGAACAGAGAGAGTGTGTGTATTACGTATGGGTGTTGGAACAGAAAGGGTGTGTGTATTACGTATGGGTGTTGGAGCAGAGAGGGTGTGTGTATTATGTATGGGTATTGGAACAGAGAAGGTGTGTGTATTACATAGGGGTGTTGGAACAAAGAGAGTGTGTGTATTACGTATGGGTGTTGGAACAGAGAGAGTGTGTGTATTGCATATGGTTGTTGGAACAGAGAGAGTGTGTGTATTACGTATGGATGTTGGAACAGAGGGTGTGTGTATTACGTATGGATGTTGGAACAGAGAGGGTGTGTGTATTACGTATGGGTGCTGGAACAGAGAGGGTGTGTGTCTTACGTATGGGTGTTGGAACAGAGAGGGTGTGTGTATTACTTATGGGTGTTGGAACAGAGAAGGTGTTTGTATTAAATATGGGTGTTGGAACAGAAGGGGGTGTGTGTAATACGTATGGGTGTTGGAACAGAGAGAGTGTGTAGTGTTACGTATGGGTGTTGGAACAGAAAGGGTGTGTGTATTACGTATGGGTGTTGGAACAGAGAGGGTGTGTGTATTACATATGGTTGTTGGAACAGAGACGGTGTTTGTATTATGTATGGGTGTTGGAACAGAGAGGGTGTGTGTATTACGTATGGGTGTTGGAACAGAGAGAGTGTGTAGTGTTACGTATGGGTGTTGGAGCAGAGAGGGTGCGTGTATTACGTATGGATGTTGGAACAGAGAGGGTGTGTAATATGTATGGGTGTTGGAACAGAGAGGGTTTGTGTGATACGTATGGGTGTTGGAAAAGAGAGGGTGTGTGTATTACGTATGGGTTTTGGAAAAGAGAGGTGTGTGTATTACATATGAGTGTTGTAACAGAGAGAGTGTGTATTGCATATGGTTGTTGGAACAGAGAGAGTGTGTGTATTACGTATGGGTGTTGGAACAGAAAGGGTGTGTGTATTACGTAGGGGTGTTGGAGCAGAGAGGGTGTGTGTATTATGTATGGGTATTGGAACAGAGAAGGTGTGTGTATTACGTAGGGGTGTTGGAACAAAGAGAGTGTGTGTATTACGTATGGGTGTTGGAACAGAGAGAGTGTGTGTATTGCATATGGTTGTTGGAACAGAGAGAGTGTGTGTATTACGTATGGGTGTTGGAACAGAGAGAGTGTGTGTATTACGTATGGGTGTTGGAACAGAGAGAGTGTGTATTACGTATGGGTGTTGGAACAGAGAGAGTGTGTGTATTACGTATGGTTGTTGGAACAGAGAGAGTGTGTATTACGTATGGGTGTTGGAACAGAGAGAGTGTGTGTATTACGTATGGGTGTTGGAACAGAAAGGGTGTGTGTATTACGTATGGGTGTTGGAGCAGAGAAGGTGTGTGTATTACGTAGGGGTGTTGGAACAGAGAGAGTGTGTATTACGTATGGATGTTGGAACAGAGAGGGTGTGTGTATTACGTATGGGTGTTGGAACAGAGAGGGTCTGTGTATTACGTATGGGTGTTGGAACAGAGAGGGTGTGTGTATTACGTATGGGTGTTGGAGCAGAGAGGGTTTGTGTATTACTTATGGGTGTTGGAACAGAGAAGGTGTTTGTATTAAATATGGGTGTTGGAACAGAAGGGGGTGTGTGTAATACGTATGGGTGTTGGAACAGAGAGAGTGTGTGTATTACGTATGGGTGTTGGAACAGAAAGGATGTGTGTATTACGTATGGGTGTTGGAACAGAGAGGGTGTGTGTATTACATATGGTTGTTGGAACAGAGCGGGTGTGTGTATTACGTAGGGGTGTTGGAACAGAGAGGGTGTGTGTATTACGTATGGGTGTTGGAACAGAGAGCGTTTGTTTATTACATATGGGTGTTGGAACGGAGAGGGTGTGTGTAATACGTATGGGTGTTGGAAAAGAGAGGGTGTGTGTGATACGTATGGGTGTTGGAACAGAGAGGGTGTGTGTATTACGTATGGATGTTGGAACAGAGAGGGTGTGTGTATTACGTATGGGTGTTGAAACAGAGAGGGTGTGTGTATTACGTATGGGTGTTGGAGCAGAGAGGGTGTGTGTATTACGTATGGGTGTTGTAACAGAGAGAGTGTGTGTATTGCATATGGTTGTTGGAACAGAGAGAGTGTGTGTATTACGTATGGGTGTTGGAACAGAAAGGGTGTGTGTATTACGTATGGGTATTGGAACAGAGAAGGTGTGTGTATTACGTAGAGGTGTTGGAACAGAGAGTGTGTGTGTATTACGTATGGGTGTTGGAACAGAGAGAGTGTGTGTATTACGTATGGGTGTTGGAACAGAGAGAGTGTGTATTACGTATGGCTGTTGGAACAGAGAGAGTGTGTGTATTACGTATTGTGATGTCACGAGAGGCTGTGTCCTGGAGGGACGTTACATCCCCCTGAGATGGCTGCAAACCCAGACAGCTATGGCTCCATCTGCTGGTATGGTCGGGAACTCCACCCCTCTATGGCCAATCTTCCCAAGCAGCTGAAACAAATCAGGAGCTGATGAGCTGGAGGGTTGTTGAAGGGAAGAGACACACTGAGAGGGTGTGTGGGGGTGAAGAGACACGGTCTCCAACCTGGGCTCTCTGGAGGACAAGAGTGCTGCACGTCCACTTCCATGAGGAATATAAGGATTTGGAGATACTTACCTTTGGGAAATACTCACCTTTGGATATATGCACCTGTGGAAATACGTGAGAGACATTTGGAAGGACTTTTTGCTGGGTTGGCCACTAGCTGCAACGTGGACTACAGTAAGGCTGGGGAAAAGTTATCTGAGCGAGTGAGAATTATGATTTTGGATGTGGAAGAGACATCCCTGAACTGTTAACCCTTAAAGAGCCACAAGAGAACAGAATTTTGTTATATTTTCGTTAATTTCCCAAGACCTATAATAAAATCCTTGTTTTGTTTGAACCTTGTCTCCTTGCACTACTTGAGCAATCCCGCTGAAAGCTGTGTAGCCTCTCGTGACGTCACAGATGGTGGAGAATACGGGCACGCTCAAGCGTTAATAGTGCATGTCAGAGGAGGATACCGAAGGTTTGATCACCCAGTTTTCCAAGTTGGCCGTAGGCTCCCCGCCCGACTGAAATGGAGGACATATTGAAAGCCCTTGTTGCTGGCCAGCAAGCCCAGATGCAAGCAAACGTGGCTCTCTTGGAGGAGCAAAAGAAAGCCAACCTTCTGAAGGCAGAGGAATTGCAGTTGCAGAGACAGAGGGTTGTCCAAAATACCCGCCCAATAAAGGCAAGTGACTTTATATCTAAGATGGGAGCTACCGATGACATTGAGGCATACCTGCATGCATTTGAGGCCACGGCCACTAGGGAAGCCTGGCCCAAGCAACAGTGGGTTGGTCTGTTAGCCCCCTTTCTAACCGGGAATCGCTGAATGCTGTCCGGGACCTGGGCCCTGACCAGGTTACTGACTATGATGCCCTGAAGTCTGAGATCCTCAGCAGATATGGACTCACAAAGTTTGGTATGGCCCAGCGCTTTCACAGCTGGACCTTCCAACCAGACCAACCTCCTCGGGCGCAGATGCATGAACTTGTCCGAATCGCAAGGAAATGGCTGGATCCGCAGAGGAATACAGCAGCGGCGGTGGTGGAGGCCGTTGTGGTGGATCGTTACCTACGCGCCCTGCCTTATGAGGCAAAACGGTTCATCAGTCAACAGGCCTTGACCACGGCTGATCTGACCGTGGAAGCTGTGGAAAAGTACCAGGCCACAGCGGAGATGCTGAATGCTTCCCGAAAAGACCCCAGGAGTGCGGCCCCACCACAAATGGGAAGAACCCGTCCAAAGGACCCCCAAGGTCTCGAACCCAGCCACGTCAGGACTTATCCCGGCTCCAGGGGGAGCCAGAAACCAGGCGGGTCCAAGAAGAGTACACCAGGAGGGGGAAACTCGACAGTGTTACCGGTGTGGGGGAGATGGGACATATCTCCTGGCAGTGTGGGAAACCAGCCGATGAACCTATGCCCACTGCGGAGTCCTCCAGCTCAGCACCCACACACCGTTTTGCCTCGCTCTTGGGAGTCGTAGATGGCGGCCCAGATCGACCCCCCACCTGCCCGGTAACTGTGAATCACCATGATGTGGAGGCCTTACTGGATTCTGGTAGCCGGGCCACCCTGGTGCATAAGGATTTGGTGGGCCCAACGTGTCTGACCCCGGGGAAAGTCCTCCCAGTTTCCTGTGTCCATGGGGACACCAGAGAATACCCCATTACTGAACTTACAATGACCAGCACACGGGGAACCATACACACGACGGCGGGGGTGGTTGATTCCCTCCCCGTCCCTGTCCTAATTGGACGAGACTGCCCAGCCTTTTACCCACTCTGGAGAGAGTCTCAGGAGAGGATAACCCGAGTACCTCGGAAACGGAGAGGCAAGACTCATCCTGGGAAGGCTCCGGTGCAATCCTCCGAATTACTCACTCCCGCCCGGGCTCTGATAGGGATGGCAGGTGCCCAGACCGACACAGAGACGGAGCTACAGAATCTGGGCAAAGAACTGTCTGGTCTGAAGGGGACCGCTGAGAGGTATCGTTTGTTAAAGCAACAGTTAGACATGAAGACAGAAGAGTTAGATATCCTCCAGGCTAAACTCCAACAGAGCTCCTTCCATAAGCAACAGGAGGAGCTGGAGAGGCTGCGCAGGACCATCGGGGAGTGTGAGGAGACCCTGCGCAGTAGTAAGGAGGTCCAGAAGAAGGCAGAGGAGAAGTACAAGGTGTTGGAGAACAAGATGAAGAATGCGGAGGCAGAGAGAGAGAAGGAACTGAAAGCTGCTCAACAGAAGCTAAACTCTGCTAAAACCAAGGCTGATGCGTTCAGTAAGAAACTCAAGGAGAGACAACAGGAGGCTGAGTCCCTGGTCCTAGAGGTGGAGGAGTTGAAGAGAGAGCAGGCTGGCAAGCACCACGGCAATGCGGACGCCCTCTCCCGGCGTGATGCCTTCTTCGCTGCTTTTACCCCGACGAGGACGTCGGTCCCGAGGAGGGGGATGTGTGATGTCACGAGAGGCTGTGTCCTGGAGGGACGTTACATCCCCCTGAGATGGCTGCAAACCCAGACAGCTATGGCTCCATCTGCTGGTATGGTCGGGAACTCCACCCCTCTATGGCCAATCTTCCCACGCAGCTGAAACAAATCAGGAGCTGATGAGCTGGAGGGTTGTTGAAGGGAAGAGACACACTGAGAGGGTGTGTGGGGGTGAAGAGACACGGTCTCCAACCTGGGCTCTCTGGAGGACAAGAGTGCTGCACGTCCACTTCCATGAGGAATATAAGGATTTGGAGATACTTACCTTTGGGAAATACTCACCTTTGGATATATGCACCTGTGGAAATACGTGAGAGACATTTGGAAGGACTTTTTGCTGGGTTGGCCACTAGCTGCAACGTGGACTACAGTAAGGCTGGGGAAAAGTTATCTGAGCGAGTGAGAATTATGATTTTGGATGTGGAAGAGACATCCCTGAACTGTTAACCCTTAAAGAGCCACAAGAGAACAGAATTTTGTTATATTTTCGTTAATTTCCCAAGACCTATAATAAAATCCTTGTTTTGTTTGAACCTTGTCTCCTTGCACTACTTGAGCAATCCCGCTGAAAGCTGTGTAGCCTCTCGTGACGTCACAGTATGGTTGTTGGAACAGAGAGAGTGTGTGTATTGCATATGGTTGTTGGAACAAAGAGAATGTGTGTATTACGTATGGGTGTTGGAACAGAGAGAGTGTGTGTATTACGTATGGGTGTTGGAACAGAGAGAGTGTGTATTACGTATGGGTGTTGGAACAGAGAGAGTGTGTGTATTACGTATGGTTGTTGGAAGAGAGAAGGTGTTTGTATTACATATGGGTGTTGGAACAGAAGGGTGTGTGTGTAATACGTATGGGTGTTGGAACAGAGAGAGTGTGTGTATTACGTATGGGTGTTGTAACAGAGAGAGTGTGTGTATTACGTATGGGTGTTGGAACAGAGAGAGTGTGTGTATTACGTATGGGTGTTGGTGCAGATAGAGTGTGTGTGTAATACGTATGGGTGTTGGATCAGAGAGGGTGTGTGTATTACGTATGGGTGTTGGAACAGAGAAGGTGTATGTATTACGTATGGGTGTTGGAACAGAGAGAGTGTGTGTATTACGTATGGGTGTTGGAACAGAGAGGGTGTGTGTATTACATATGGGTGTTGGAACAGAAAGGTGTGTGTGTAATACCTATGGGTGTTGGAACAGAGAGAGTGTGTGTATTACGTATGGGTGTTGGAACAGAGAGGGTGTGTGTATTACGTATGGGTGTTGGAACAGAGAGAGTGTGTAGTGTTACGTATGGGTGTTGGAGCAGAGAGGGTGCGTGTATTACGTGTGGATGTTGGAACAGAGAGGGTGTGTGTAATATGTATGGGTGTTGGAACAGAGAGGGTTTGTGTGATACGTATGGGTGTTGGAACAGAGAGGGTGTGTGTATTATGTAAGGGTGTTGGAACAGAGAGAGTGTGTGTATTACGTATGGGTGTTGGAACAGAGAGAGTGTGTGTATTACGTATGGGTGTTGGAACAGAGAGGGTGTGTATAATACGTATGTGTGTTGGAACAGAGAGTGTGTGTGTGATACGTTTGGGTGTTGGAACAGAGAGGGTGTGTGTATTACGTATGGATGTTGGAACAGAAGGTGTGTGTATTACGTATGGATGTTGGAACAGAGAGGGTGTGTGTATTACGTATGGGTGTTGGAACAGAGAGGGTGTGTGTATTACGTATGGGTGTTGGAGCAGAGAGGATGTGTGTGATACGTATGGGTGTTGGAAAAGAGAGGGTGTGTGTATTACGTATGGATGTTGGAACAGAGAGGGTGTGTGTATTACGTATGGATGTTGGAACAGAGAAGGTGTTTGTATTACGTATGGGTGTTGGAACAGAGAGGGTGTGTGTTTTACGTATGGATGTTGGAACAGAGAGGGTGTGTGTATGACGTATGGGTGTTGGAAAAGAGAGGGTGTGTGTATTACGTATGGGTGTTGGAACAGAAAGGGTGTGTGTCTAACGTATGGATGTTGAAACAGAGAGGGTGGTTTTATTACGTATGGGTGTTGGAACAGAGAGGGTGTGTGTATTACGTATGGGTGTTGGAACAGAGAGGGTGTGTGTCTTAAGTATGGGTGTTGGAACCGAGAGGGTGTGTGTATTACGTATGGGTGTTGGAACAGAGAGGGTGTGTGTATTACGTATGGGTGTTGGAACAGAGAGGGTATGTGTATTACGTATGTGTGTTGGAACAGAGAGAGTGTGTGTATTACGTATGGGTGTTGGAACAGAGAGGGTGTGTATATTACGTATGGATGTTGGAACAGAGGGTGTGTGTATTACGTATGGATGTTGGAACAGAGAGGGTGTGTGTATTACGTATGGGTGTTGGAACAGAGAGGGTGTGTGTCTTACGTATGGGTGTTGGAACAGAGAGGGTGTGTGTATTACTTATGGGTGTTGGAACAGAGAAGGTGTTTGTATTAAATATGGGTGTTGGAACAGAAGGGGGTGTGTGTAATACGTATGGGTGTTGGAACAGATAGAGTGTGTGTATTACGTATGGGTGTTGGAACAGAAAGGGTGTGTGTATTACGTATGGGTGTTGGAACAGAGAGGGTGTGTGTATTACATATGGTTGTTGGAACAGAGCGGGTGTGTGTATTACGTAGGGGTGTTGGAACAGAGAGGGTGTGTGTATTACGTATGGGTGTTGGAACAGAGACGGTGTTTGTATTATGTATGGGTGTTGGAACAGAGAGGGTGTGTGTATTACGTATGGGTGTTGGAACAGAGAGAGTGTGTAGTGTTACGTATGGGTGTTGGAGCAGAGAGGGTGCGTGTATTACGTATGGGTGTTGGAACAGAGAGGGTGTGTGTAATATGTATGGGTGTTGGAACAGAGAGGGTTTGTGTGATACGTATGGGTGTTGGAAAAGAGAGGGTGTGTGTATTACGTATGGGTGTTGGAAAAGAGAGGGTGTGTGTATTACATATGGGTGTTGTAACAGAGAGAGTGTGTGTATTGCATATGGTTGTTGGAACAGAGAGAGTGTGTGTATTACGTATGGGTGTTGGAACAGAAAGGGTGTGTGTATTACGTATGGGTGTTGGAGCAGAGAGGGTGTGTGTATTACGTATGGGTATTGGAACAGAGAAGGTGTGTGTATTACGTAGGGGTGTTGGAACAAAGAGAGTGCGTGTATTACGTATGGGTGTTGGAACAGAGAGAGTGTGTGTATTGCATATGGTTGTTGGAACAGAGAGAGTGTGTGTTTTACGTATGGGTGTTGGAACAGAGAGAGTGTGTGTATTACGTATGGGTGTTGGAACAGAGAGAGTGTGTATTACGTATGGGTGTTGGAACAGAGAGAGTGTGTGTATTACGTATGGTTGTTGGAACAGAGAGAGTGTGTATTACGTATGGGTGTTGGAACAGAGAGAGTGTGTGTATTACGTATGGGTGTTGGAACAGAAAGGGTGTGTGTATTACGTATGGGTGTTGGAGCAGAGAAGGTGTGTGTATTACGTAAGGGTGTTGGAACAGAGAGAGTGTGTATTACGTATGGATGTTGGAACGAGAGGGTGTGTGTATTACGTAAGGGTGTTGGAACAGAGAGGGTCTGTGTATTACGTATGGGTGTTGGAACAGAGAGGGTGTGTGTATTACGTATGGGTGTTGGAGCAGAGAGGGTTTGTGTATTACTTATGGGTGTTGGAACAGAGAAGGTGTTTGTATTAAATATGGGTGTTGGAACAGAAGGGGGTGTGTGTAATACGTATGGGTGTTGGAACAGAGAGAGTGTTTGTATTACGTATGGGTGTTGGAACAGAAAGGGTGTGTGTATTACGTATGGGTATTGGAACAGAGAAGGTGTGTGTATTACGTATGGGTGTTGGAACAGAGAGGGTGTGTGTATTACGTATGGGTGTTGGAGCAGAGAGGGTTTGTGTATTACATATGGTTGTTGGAACAGAGAGGGTGTGTGTCTTACGTATGGGTGTTGGAACAGAGAGGGTGTGTGTATTACGTATGGGTGTTGGAACAGAGAGGGTGTGTGTATTACATATGGTTGTTGGAACAGAGCGGGTGTGTGTATTACGTAGGGGTGTTGGAACAGAGAGGGTGTGTGTATTACGTATGGGTGTTGGAACAGAGAGCGTTTGTTTATTATATATGGGTGTTGAAACAGAGAGGGTGTGTGTATTACGTATGGGTGTTGGAGCAGAGAGGGTGTGTGTATTACGTAGGGGTGTTGGAACGGAGAGGGTGTGTGTAATACGTATGGGTGTTGGAAAAGAGAGGGTGTGTGTGATACGTATGGGTGTTGGAACAGAGAGGGTGTGTGTATTACGTATGGGTGTTGAAACAGAGAGGGTGTGTGTATTACGTATGGGTGTTGGAGCAGAGAGGGTGTGTGTATTACGTATGGGTGATGTAACAGAGAGAGTGTGTGTATTGCATATGGTTGTTGGAACAGAGAGAGTGTGTGTATTACGTATGGGTGTTGGAACAGAAAGGGGTGTGTGTATTACGTATGGGTATTGGAACAGAGAAGGTGTGTGTATTACGTAGGGGTGTTGGAACAGAGAGAGTGTGTGTATTACATATGGGTGTTGGAACAGAGAGAGTGTGTGTATTACGTATGGGTGTTGGAACAGAGAGAGTGTGTATTACAAATGGGTGTTGGAACAGAGAGAGTGTGTGTATTACGTATGGTTGTTGGAACAGAGAGAGTGTGTGTATTGCATATGGTTGTTGGAACAGAGAGACTGTGTGTATTACGTATGGGTGTTGGAACAGAGAGAGTGTGTGTATTACGTATGGGTGTTGGAACAGAGAGAGTGTGTATTACGTATGGGTGTTGGAACAGAGAGAGTGTGTGTATTACGTATGGGTGTTGGAACAGAGAGCGTTTGTTTATTACGTATGGGTGTTGGAACTTAGAGGGTGTGTGTAATACGTATGGGTGTTGGAACAGAGCGGGTGTGTGTATTACGTAGGGGTGTTGGAACAGAGAGGGTGTGTGTATTACGTATGGGTGTTGGAACAGAGAGCGTTTGTTTATTACGTATGGGTGTTGGAACGGAGAGGGTGTGTGTAATACGTATGGGTGTTGGAAAAGAGAGGGTGTGTGTGATACGTATGGGTGTTGGAACAGAGAGGGTGTGTGTATTACGTATGGATGTTGGAACAGAGAGGGTGTGTGTATTACGTATGAGTGTTGAAACAGAGAGGGTGTGTGTATTACGTATGGGTGTTGGAGCAGAGAGGGTGTGTATATTACGTATGGGTGTTGGAACAGAGAGAGTGTGTGTATTACGTATGGGTGTTGGAACAGAGAGAGTGTGTATTACGTATGGGTGTTGGAACAGAGAGAGTGTGTGTATTACGTATGGTTGTTGGAACAGAGAGAGTGTGTATTACGCATGGGTGTTGGAACAGAGAGAGTGTGTGTATTACGTATGGGTGTTGGAACAGAAAGGGTGTGTGTATTACGTATGGGTGTTGGAGCAGAGAAGGTGTGTGTATTACGTAAGGGTGTTGGAACAGAGAGAGTGTGTATTACGTATGGATGTTGGAACAGAGAGGGTGTGTGTATTACGTAGGGGTGTTGGAACAGAGAGAGTGTGTATTACGTATGGATGTTGGAACAGAGAGGGTGTGTGTATTACGTAGGGTTGTTGGAACAGAGAGGGTGTGTGTATTACGTATGGGTGTTGGAACAGAGAGCGTTTGTTTATTACGTATGGGTGTTGGAACGGAGAGGGTGTGTGTAATACGTATGGGTGTTGGAAAAGAGAGGGTGTGTGTGATACGTATGGGTGTTGGAAAAGAGAGGGTGTGTGTATTACGTATGGATGTTGGAACAGAGAGTGTGTGTGTATTACGTATGGGTGTTGAAACAGAGAGGGTGTGTGTATTACGTATGGGTGTTGGAACAGAGAGGGTGTGTGTATTACGTATGGGTGTTGGAGCAGAGAGGGTTTGTGTATTACTTATGGGTGTTGGAACAGAGAAGGTGTTTGTATTAAATATGGGTGTTGGAACAGAAGGGGGTGTGTGTAATACGTATGGGTGTTGGAACAGAGATTGTGTTTGTATTACGTATGGGTGTTGGAACAGAAAGGGTGTGTGTATTACGTATGGGTGTTGGAACAGAGAGGGTGTGTGTATTACATATGGTTGTTGGAACAGAGCGGGTGTGTGTATTATGTAGGGTTGTTGGAACAGAGAGGGTGTGTGTATTACGTATGGGTGTTGGAACAGAGAGCGTTTGTTTATTACGTATGGGTGTTGGAACGGAGAGGGTGTGTGTAATACGTATGGGTGTTGGAAAAGAGAGGGTGTGTGTGATACGTATGGGTGTTGGAAAAGAGAGGGTGTGTGTATTACGTATGGATGTTGGAACAGAGAGTGTGTGTGTATTACGTATGGGTGTTGAAACAGAGAGGGTGTGTGTATTACGTATGGGTGTTGGAGCAGAGAGGGTGTGTGTATTACGTATGGGTGATGTAACAGAGAGAGTGTGTGTATTGCATATGGTTGTTGGAACAGAGAGAGTGTGTGTATTACGTATGGGTGTTGGAACAGAAAGGGGTGTGTGTATTACGTATGGGTATTGGAACAGAGAAGGTGTGTGTATTACGTAGGGGTGTTGGAACAGAGAGAGTATGTGTATTACATATGGGTGTTGGAACAGAGAGAGTGTGTGTATTACGTATGGGTGTTGGAACAGAGAGAGTGTGTGTTACAAATGGGTGTTGGAACAGAGAGAGTGTGTGTATTACGTATGGTTGTTGGAACAGAGAGAGTGTGTGTATTGCATATGGTTGTTGGAACAGAGAGAGTGTGTATTACGTATGGGTGTTGGAACAGAGAGAGTGTGTGTATTACTTATGGGTGTTGGAACAGAGAGAGTGTGTATTACGTATGGGTGTTGGAACAGAGAGAGTGTGTGTATTACGTATGGGTGTTGGAACAGAGAGCGTTTGTTTATTACGTATGGGTATTGGAACGGAGAGGGTGTGTGTAATACGTATGGGTGTTGGAACAGAGCGGGTGTGTGTATTACGTAGGGGTGTTGGAACAGAGAGGGTGTGTGTATTACGTATGGGTGTTGGAACAGAGAGCGTTTCTTTATTACGTATGGGTGTTGGAACGGAGAGGGTGTGTGTAATACGTATGGGTGTTGGAAAAGAGCGGGTGTGTGTGATACGTATGGGTGTTGGAACAGAGAGGGTGTGTGTATTACGTATGGATGTTGGAACAGAGAGGGTGTGTGTATTACGTATGGGTGTTGAAACAGAGAGGGTGTGTGTATTACGTATGGGTGTTGGAGCAGAGAGGGTGTGTATATTACGTATGGATGTTGGAACAGAGGGTGTGTGTATTACGTATGGATGTTGGAACAGAGAGGGTGTGTGTATTACGTATGGGTGTTGGAACAGAGAGGGTGTGTGTCTTACGTATGGGTGTTGGAACAGAGAGGGTGTGTGTATTACTTATGGGTGTTGGAACAGAGAAGGTGTTTGTATTAAATATGGGTGTTGGAACAGAAGGGGGTGTGTGTAATACGTATGGGTGTTGGAACAGATAGAGTGTGTGTATTACGTATGGGTGTTGGAACAGAAAGGGTGTGTGTATTACGATGGGTGTTGGAACAGAGAGGGTGTGTGTATTACATATGGTTGTTGGAACAGAGCGGGTGTGTGTATTACGTAGGGGTGTTGGAACAGAGAGGGTGTGTATTACGTATGGGTGTTGGAAAAGAGACAGTGTTTGTATTGTGTATGGGTGTTGGAACAGAGGGGTGTGTATTACGTATGGGTGTTGGAACAGAGAGAGTGTGTAGTGTTACGTATGGGTGTTGGAGCAGAGAGGGTGCGTGTATTACGTATGGGTGTTGGAACAGAGAGGGTGTGTGTAATATGTATGGGTGTTGGAACAGAGAGGGTTTGTGTGATACGTATGGTTGTTGGAAAAGAGAGGGTGTGTGTATTACGTATGGGTGTTGGAAAAGAGAGGGTGTGTGTATTACATATGGGTGTTGTAACAGAGAGAGTGTGTGTATTGCATATGGTTGCTGGAACAGAGAGAGTGTGTGTATTACGTATGGGTGTTGGAACAGAAAGGGTGTGTATTACGTATGGATGTTGGAACAGAGAGGGTGTGTGTATTACGTAGGGGTGTTGGAACAGAGAGAGTGTGTATTACGTATGGATGTTGGAACAGAGAGGGTGTGTGTATTACGTATGGGTGTTGGAGCAGAGAAGGTGTGTGTATTACGTAAGGGTGTTGGAACAGAGAGAGTGTGTATTACGTATGGATGTTGGAACAGAGAGGGTGTGTGTATTACGCATGGGTGTTGGAACAGAGAGGGTCTGTGTATTACGTATGGGTGTTGGAACAGAGAGGGTGTGTGTATTACGTATGGGTGTTGGAGCAGAGAAGGTGTGTGTATTACGTAGGGGTGTTGGAACAGAGAGAGTGTGTATTACGTATGGATGTTGGAACAGAGAGGGTGTGTGTATTACGTAGGGGTGTTGGAACAGAGAGAGTGTGTATTACGTATGGATGTTGGAACAGAGAGGGTGTGTGTATTACGTATGGGTGTTGGAACAGAGAGGGTCTGTGTATTACGTATGGGTGTTGGAACAGAGAGGGTGTGTGTATTACGTATGGGTGTTGGAGCAGAGAGGGTTTGTGTATTACTTATGGTTGTTGGAACAGAGAAGGTGTTTGTATTAAATATGGGTGTTGGAACAGAAGGGGGTGTGTGTATTACGTATGGGTGTTGAAACAGAGAGGGTGTGTGTATTACGTATGGGTGTTGGAGCAGAGAGGGTGTGTATATTACGTATGGGTGTTGGAACAGAGAGAGTGTGTGTATTACGTATGGGTGTTGGAACAGAGAGAGTGTGTATTACGTATGGGTGTTGGAACAGAGAGAGTGTGTGTATTACGTATGGTTGTTGGAACAGAGAGAGTGTGTATTACGCATGGGTGTTGGAACAGAGAGAGTGTGTATTACGTATGGGTGTCGGAACGAGAAAGGGTGTGTGTATTACGTATGGGTGTTGGAGCAGAGAAGGTGTGTGTATTACGTAAGGGTGTTGGAACAGAGAGAGTGTGTATTACGTATGGATGTTGGAACAGAGAGGGTGTGTGTATTACGTAGGGGTGTTGGAACAGAGAGAGTGTGTATTACGTATGGATGTTGGAACAGAGAGGGTGTGTGTATTACGTAGGGTTGTTGGAACAGAGAGGGGTGTGTATTACGTATGGTGTTGGAACAGAGAGGGTTTGTTTATTAGTATGGGTGTTGGAACGGAGAGGTGTGTGTAATACGTATGGGTGTTGGAAAAGAGGGTGTGTGTGATACGTATGGGTGTTGGAAAGAGAGGGTGTGTATTACGTATGGATGTTGGAACAGAGAGTGTGTGTGTATTACGTATGGGTGTTGAAACAGAGAGGTGTGTGTATTACGTATGGGTGTTGGAACAGAGAGGGTGTGTGTATTCACGGATGGGTGTTGGGCAGAGAGGGTTTGTGTATTACTTATGGGTGTTGGAACAGAGAAGGTGTTTGTATTAAATATGGGTGTTGGAACAGAAGGGGTGTGTGTAATACGTATGGGTGTTGGAACAGAGAATTGTGTTTGTATTACGTATGGGTGTTGGAACAGAAAGGTGTGTGTATTACGTATGGGTGTTGGAACAGAGAGGGTGTGTGTATTACATATGGTTGTTGGAACAGAGCGGGTGTGTGTATTACGTAGGGTTGTTGGAACAGAGAGGGTGTGTGTATTACGTATGGGTGTTGGAACAGAGAGCGTTTGTTTATTACGTATGGGTGTTGGAACGGAGAGGGTGTGTGTAATACGTATGGGTGTTGGAAAAGAGAGGGTGTGTGTGATACGTATGGGTGTTGGAAAAGAGAGGGTGGTATTGTATGGATGTTGGAACAGAGAGTGTGTGTGTATTACGTATGGGTGTTGAAACAGAGAGGGTGTGTGTATTACGTATGGGTGTTGGAAGAGAGGGTGTGTATTACGTATGGGTGATGTAACAGAGAGAGTGTGTTTATTGCATATGGTTGTTGGAACAGAGAGTGTGTGTATTACGTATGGGTGTTGGAACAGAGGGTGTGTGTATTGACGTATGGGTATTGGAACAGAGAAGGGTGTGTGTATTACGTAGGGTGTTGGAACAGAGAGAGTGTGTATTACATATGGGTGTTGGAACAGAGAGAGTGTGTGTATTACGTATGGGTGTTGGAACAGAGAGAGTGTGTGTTACAAATGGGTGTTGGAACAGAGAGAGTGTGTGTATTACGTATGGTTGTTGGAACAGAGAGAGTGTGTGTATTGCATATGGTTGTTGGAACAGAGAGAGTGTGTATTACGTATGGGTGTTGGAACAGAGAGAGTGTGTGTATTACTTATGGGTGTTGGAACAGAGAGAGTGTGTATTACGTATGGGTGTTGGAACAGAGAGAGTGTGTGTATTACGTATGGGTGTTGGAACAGAGAGCGTTTGTTTATTACGTATGGGTATTGGAACGGAGAGGGTGTGTGTAATACGTATGGGTGTTGGAACAGAGCGGGTGTGTGTATTACGTAGGGGTGTTGGAACAGAGAGGGTGTGTGTATTACGTATGGGTGTTGGAACAGAGAGGGTTTCTTTATTACGATGGGTGTTGGAACGGAGAGGGTGTGTGTAATACGTATGGGTGTTGGAAAGGGGTGTGTGTGATACGTATGGGTGTTGGAACAGAGAGGGTGTGTGTATTACGTATGGATGTTGGAACAGAGAGGGTGTGTGTATTACGTATGGGTGTTGAAACAGAGAGGTGTGTGTATTACGTATGGGTGTTGGAGCAGAGAGGGTGTGTATATTACGTATGGATGTTGGAACAGGGGTGTGTGTATTACGTATGGATGTTGGAACAGAGAGGGTGTGTGTATTACGTATGGGTGTTGGAACAGAGAGGGTGTGTGTCTTACGTATGGGTGTTGGAACAGAGAGGGTGTGTATTACTTATGGGTGTTGGAACAGAGAAGGTGTTTGTATTAAATATGGGTGTTGGAACAGAAGGGTGTGTGTAATACGTAGTGGGTGTTGGAACAGATAGAGTGTGTGTATTACGTATGGGTGTTGGAACAGAAAGGGTGTGTGTATTACGTATGGGTGTTGGAACAGAGAGGGTGTGTGTATTACGTATGGGTGTTGGAACAGAGAGTGTGTGTATTAGTATGGTTGTTGGAACAGAGAGAGTGTGTATTACGTATGGGTGTTGGAACAGAGAGGTGTGTATTGCGTATGGGTGTTGGAACAGAGAGGGTGTGTGTATTACGTATGGGTGTTGGAGCAGAGAAGGTGTGTGTATTACGAGGGTGTTGGAACAGAGAGAGTGTGTTACGTATGGATGTTGGAACGGAGAGGTGTGTGTATTACGTATGGGTGTTGGAACAGAGAGGGTCTGTGTATTACGTATGGGTGTTGGAACAGAGAGGGTGTGTATTACATGGGTGTTGGAGAAGAGAGGGTTTGTGTATTACTTATGGGTGTTGGAACAGAGAAGTGTTTGTATTAAATATGAGGTGTTGGAACAGAAGGGTGTGTGTAATACGTATGGGTGTTGGAACAGAGAGGTGTTTGTATTACGTATAGGTGTTGGAACAGAAGTGTGTATGTATGGGTATTGGAACAGAGGGGGTGTGTGTACGTATGGGTGTTGAAACAGAGGGTGTGTGTAATACGACAGTGTTGGAGCAGAGAGGGTTTGTGTGTTTACGTATGGTTGTTGGAACAGAGAGGGTGTGTGTATTACGTATGGGTGTTGGAACAGAGAGGGTGTGTGTATTACGTATGGGTGTTGGAACAGAGAGGGTGTGTATTACATATGGTTGTTGGAACAGAGAGGGTGTGTGTATTACGTATGGGTGTTGGAACAGAGAGGGTGTGTGTATTACGTATGGGTGTTGGAACAGAGAGCGTTTGTGTATTACTATGGGTGTTGAAACAGAGAGGTGTGTGTGTATTACGTATGGGTGTTGGAACAGAGAGGTGTGTGTATTACGTAGGGGTGTTGGAAACGGAGAGGGTGTGTGTATTACGTATGGGTGTTGGAAAGAGAGAGAGTGTGTGTAATACGTATGGATGTTGGAACAGAGAGGGTGTGTGTATTACGTATGGGTGTTGGAACAGAGAAGGTGTGTGTATTACGTATGGGTGTTGGAACAGAGAGGGTGTGTATTACGTATGGGTGTTGTGAACAGAGAGAGTGTGTGTATTGCTATGGGTTGTTGGAACAGAGAGAGTGTGTGTATTACGTATGGGTGTTGGAACAGAAAGGGTGTGTGTATTACGTATGGTATTGGAACAGAGAAGTGTGTGTATTACGTGGGTGTTGGAACAGAGAGAGTGTGTGTATTACATATGGGTGTTGGAACAGAGAGGTGTGTGTATTACGATGGGTGTTGGAACAGAGAGGAGTGTGTATTACAAATGGGTGTTGGAACAGAGAGGGTGTGTGTATTACGTATGGTTGTTGGAACAGAGAGAGTGTGTGTATTACATATGGTTGTTGGAACAGAGAGAGTGTGTGTATTACGTATGGGTGTTGGAACAGAGAGAGTGTGTATTACGTATGGGTGTTGGAACAGAGAGGGTGTGTATTACGTATGGGTGTTGGAACAGAGAGTGTGTGTATTACGTATGGGTGTTGGAACAGAGGGTTGTGTATTACGTATGGTGTTGGAACAGAGAGGGTGTGATGTCGTATGGATGTTGGAGCAGAGGGTGTGTGTGTATTACGTAGGGTGTTGGAACAGAGAGGGTGTGTGTATTACGTATGGGTGTTGGAACAGAGAGAGTGTATATATTACGTATGGGTGTTGGAACAGAGAGGGTGTGTGTAATACGTATGGGTGTTGGAACAGAGAGGGTGTGTGTGATACGTATGGGTGTTGGAACAGAGAGGGTGTGTATTACGTATGGATGTTGGAACAGAGGGTGTGTGTGACGATGAGTGTTGAAACAGAGAGGGTGTGTGTATTACGTATGGGTGTTGGAACAGAGAGGGTGTGTGTATTACGTATGGGTGTTGGAACAGAGAGAGTGTGTATTACGTATGGGTGTTGGAACAGAGAGAGTGTGTATTACGTATGGGTGTTGGAACAGAGAGAGTGTGTGTATTACGTATGGGTGTTGGAACAGAGAGAGTGTGTGATTACGTATGGGTGTTGGAACAGAGAGAGTGTGTGTATTACGTATGGGTGTTGGAACAGAGAGAGTGTGTGTGTTACGTATGGGTGTTGGAACAGAGAGATGTGTGTGTATTACGTATGGGTGTTGGAACAGAGAGAGTGTGTATTACGTATGGGTGTTGGAACAGAGAGGGTGTGTGTATTACGTATGGGTGTTGGAACAGAGAGAGGTGTGTATTACGTATGGGTGTTGGAACAGAGCGGGTGTGTGTATTACGTAGGGGTGTTGGAACAGAGAGGGTGTGTGTATTACGTATGGGTGTTGGAACAGAGAGGGTGTGTGTATTACGTATGGGTGTTGGAACGGAGAGAGTGTGTGTACGTATGGTATTTGGAAAAGAGGTGTGTGGATACGTATGGGTGTTGGAACAGAGAGGTGTGTGTATTACGTATGGGTGTTGGAACAGAGAGTGTGTGTGTATTACGTATGGGTGTTGAAACAGAGAGGGTGTGTATTACGTATGGGTGTTGGAACAGAGAGGGTGTGTGTGTTACGTATGGGTGTTGGAACAGAGAGGGTGTGTGTATTACGTATGGGTGTTGGAACGAGAAGGTGTTTGTATTAAATATGGGTGTTGGAACAGAGAGGGTGTGTGTATACGTATGTGTTGGAACAGAGAGTGTGTGTTACGTATAGGTGTTGGAACAGAGAAAGGGTGTGTGTGATTACGTATGGGTGTTGGAACAGAGAGAGTGTGTGTATTACGTTTTGGTGTTGGAACAGAGCGGGTGTGTGTATTACGTAGGGGTGTTGGAACAGAGAGGGTGTGTGTATTACGTATGGGTGTTGGAACAGAGAGAGTTTGTTTATTACGTATGGGTGTTGGAACGGAGAGGGTGTGTGTATTACGTATGGGTGTTGGAACAGAGAGGGGTGTGTGTATTACGTATGGGTGTTGGAACAGAGAAGGTGTGTGTATTACGTATGAGGTGTTGGAACAGAGAGTGTGTGTGTATTACGTATGGGTGTTGGAACAGAGAGGGTGTGTGTATTACGTATGGGTGTTGGAGCAGAGAGGGTGTGTGTATTACGTATGGGTGTTGGAACAGAGAGAGTGTGTATTACATATGGATTGTTGGAACAGAGAGAGTGTGTGTATTACGTATGGGTAGTTGGAAACAGAGAGGGTGTGTGTATTACGTATGGGTGTTGGAACAGAGAAGGTGTGTGTATTACGTATGGGTGTTGGAACAGAGAGAGTGTGTGTATTACGTATGGGTGTTGGAACAGAGAGAGTGTGTGTATTACGTATGGGTGTTGGAACAGAGAGAGTGTGTGTTACGTATGGGTGTTGGAACAGAGAGAGTGTGTATTACGTATGGGTGTTGGAACAGAGAGAGTGTGTGTATTACGTATGGTTGTTGGAACAGAGAGAGTGTGTATTACGTATGGGTGTTGGAACAGAGAGTGTGTGTATTACGTATGGGTGTTGGAACAGAGAGAGTGTGTATTACGTATGGGTGTTGGAACAGAGAGGGTGTGTGTATTACGTATGGGTGTTGGAACAGAGAAGGGTGTGTGTATTACGTATGGGTGTTGGAACAGAGAGGGTGTGTATTACGTATGGGATGTTGGAACAGAGGGAGTGTGTGTATTACGTATGGGTGTTGGAACAGAGAGGGTGTGTGTATTACGTATGAGGTGTTGGAACAGAGAAGTGTGTGTGATTACGTATGGGTGTTGGAACAGAGAGGGTGTGTGTGTTACGTATGGGTGTTGGAACAGAGAGGTGTGTGTATTACGTATGGGTGTTGGAACAGAGGGTGTGTGTATTACGTATGGGTGTTGGAACGAGAGGGGTGTGTGTATTACGTATGGGTGTTGGAACAGAGAGGTGTGTGTATTACGTATGGGTGTTGGAACAGAGAGGGTGTGTATTACGTATGGGTGTTGGAACAGAGAGGGTGTGTGTATTACGTATGGTGTTGGAACAGAGAGGGTGTGTGTATTACGTATGGGTGTTGGAACAGAGAGGGTGTGTGTATTACGTATGGGTGTTGGAACAGAGAGGGTGTGTGTATTACGTATGGGTGTTGGAACAGAGAGGGTGTGTGTATTACGTATGGGTGTTGGAACAGAGAGGGTGTGTGTATTACGTATGGGTGTTGGAACAGAGAGGGTGTGTGTATTACGTATGGGTGTTGGAACAGAGAGGGTGTGTGTATTACGTATGGGTGTTGGAACAGAGAGGTGTGTGTATTACGATGGGGTGTTGGAACAGAGAGAGTGTGTGTATTACGTATGGTGTTGGAACAGAGAGAGTGTGTATTACGTATGGGTGTTGGAACAGAGAGAGTGTGTGTATTACGTATGGGTGTTGGAACAGAGAGGGTGTGTGTATTACGTATGGGTGTT